>NW_026971452.1:0-11662 GCF_963678635.1 Symsagittifera roscoffensis | reverse complement strand
AAGTGGAATTTATTTTATGATTAACCCACTTAGGATTTAATTAGGAGTCAAATGGAGATGTAAATTTAATCTGTTTCTTGGTGTTTGATTTCAGTTTGGTTCATTGACTCAATTGAAAGGTTAAGCAATTGTTTATTTTCATCAGATTAACTTTAAAACTTATCTGAATCTGTAGAATTGAAAAAAGTATAAGTCCTAAAATTATTTCACAGGAGGCTATCGATATTTTAGATTCTCTCCAATCTCAGTTACAAAAAAATGGCAGCTAAAGATGACCCCCTGTAATTGTGTTTTAACCTTGAAATTTTTGTTTCGTCTTGATTGTTTGATTTAATATTTGGAATTATTCAAAAAGTTAAAGAAATTAAAAAATACCTCGCGATTTGATACAATTTATAGAAAAACATGAGTAACATATGACTAATAAATGCAAGTTCAAACGTAGCTCTGACGTGACATATTTGGCTGTCAATTGTAAAACATTTTATTTGACAAGACGCTTTTTTGAGTATACCACGCAAACCGTTCTTTGCTTTACCATTCAAATTCTTTTTTAGCTCAAACTATAGTCCGTGGTTCGTACAAAAGCAGCGTTTTTTATTATTATAAATAAAAAACGCAGATTTTATTTGGCATCCCTTCGCTTCACTTCAAATTTGCAGCGTTTCATTACTATTAGCATATTTGAACGAATAGAAACACAAGTACTCACTCCGTCTGAAAGTCATAATTACATTCTGCACAACGCACAGAAAAAACTTAAACTTCCTGTTTTTTTTGCCATTTCGTTCTTGAAACAGCTTTTCAAAGCCTCCCATCTATTTTATACTTGTTTATAGCCAAGTTCGCAGACTGCACGAGTATTTATTGCCCATACATTTTTGAACTTATCTTATCTGTGACTATGGGTGGTACTACTACCATCACGAGTACCTACGGATGGTGCTCTTTGCGTCCCCTATGTCTTCGATTTATGAACAAACCAGTTGTGTTCCTCATAGCTGTTTCGGTTGCATCCTTCTTTCAGGTTAGTAACAAGTACGGTGTTTTTGATGTATTCTTATCTTAAATGCAAGTAAGAGGTAAGTGGTGAAAATTCATTATATTCAGACCATGAAAATCCATTATAATCGATTATTATACATGGAACCTCATTTCGAGAAGAGTTATTTCGATTTAGTTTAAATTTGAAGGTCAGCATTATTACAGAAATTTAATACGTTGTCCGATAAGCTATAAAGTTAATGCCAAATCGTTGGCATGAACGGCGACCTTGAGCAATTTGAACAGTAAGAAAACTGTTCTTTTTATATTATTGTTCCGACTTTCGATACGAAAGTAACGGAATATTTGTGCTCGCGGTGGGGTTTTTTTTCTTCAGACAAATTTCGACTTTTTAACTAGCCATTTTTGATGGATTTTTATACTATTCAAAAGGTATTGTTGTATTGAGCTTAAATTTGAAAAAATATTTCACCTGTGATCATTTTTGGTAAAGTTATTGCGGTTTAAAGGTTGCCATTTTGACCAATTTGGGACAATTAACGCGCGATTTTTTCGCGCTATTAACGTGTTAGTGGAGATTTAATCCGTCTTAGAAATCGTTCCAAATTGTTTGAAAGAAGCCTATTTGTCATAATTGATTTGTTACAAGGAGCAAAATCTATCCTTTTGTACTTTATATGGCTTGTGGGGGGATGATTTTCATAAAAAATTTCAAATTTTAGAATTTTTTTTTCATTTTTATTACATTTTATTAAACACTAAAAGGCAGTCGGAACATTCAGGGCTTCGCCCTGATACGAGCAGTCTTGTTTAGATTTTCGAAACGAATGATTGTGTTAAGATGTGCTCGAAGGAGTCAAAAAATTTATCTCACACGTCAAAATGAGCAGCAGTTTTAGGTTAATTAATTGAGTCCAGATTCGTTGACAGAAAATTTATTGTCAAGAAATATTTTGGTATTAAGTATATATCAGTCGGATCTTAGATGCTTGCAAGGAGTGATTCAAAAAATTTCAAAAATATTGTTGATATCTTTTTATCTTTTTAGGTCATTGAAACTCAGTTTCCAAGACAGTGTTTTAGGTTCCAGCTTGCGGGGCTAACTGTCACTCAAACTTTAAAAGCTAAATCGTTTTTGAATAATGTCGTTTCTTTGCCCAGCAAAATATTTCAAAAGCTTGGACATCTCCACGTGCATAAGCTACGTTTAGTTGATTGATCGTTTCAGGGTGCTATAATAAACGGATTCGTCAATGTCTCGTTGACATCTATAGAAACCCGTTTTGGAGTCGGCTCGAAGCAAGTCGGCTTCATTCCCTCGTCCTACGACTTAGCCGGTATCTTGTGTGTCATCCCTCTCGGCTACTTCGGAGGCCGAATGTCACAGACAAGGATCTTGGGATCCTGTCTGCTTCTCAGCTGTGTGGGTGCTGTGATCATGTTTCTACCTCACCTGTTCACGATGAATAAGCCCTCGCCGATGGATGCACTTAAGGATGGATCTGGAACAAATGCTGGTTTCTGTGGCAATTCCATTGAAGTAAGTTCAAGTTAACAATAAAAATGTGCATATATGAAAAGTTCTTTCGCTAGTTTTCGAAAGTTCGTTTGCAGCATGAATCTTTAGATACCATCTGTCGTTAAATTGACCTCTAAAAAGTAAGACAACCATCACAAATTTATATTCAAACAACTGTAACCATGCTCAATATTGACATCTAAGAATTTGCACAAAAACTTTCAAAGATTTCAACCTAACAAAATTTCTTCCTCAATGTCTTACAATTTGTTATATATTTTTTTGAAAAGTAACGATTCAGCGCCACCCAATCTGAAAAAAGTGCAGCTTAACAATATAAAGATTTTTAAATATATTTTATTGAAACTTATCTGATTGACTATGTTCAGAAGTTCATAAATCGCCTTTCATGTCTGAACCCTAGGTTTTTCCTACCTGAAACTACTGCTTGTCGGTTGCTCCCCTGGAGTTTGTTCTGTTGTGCATGAACTATTTTAAATATTCTGTAAATACCCAAGGAATAAAAATGAACTGAATTGGTTTGCAAAAATCAGATGAAGATTTATGACAATAGAAAAATACACAGATCATATTAAGCTTAAAAAGCATATTAGCTAGCTGCCTATTTAGTAAAAGCAGGGGAAATAGAGTACAAAATGTGTGTTCACTGTTCGCTAAATTTGAGGCGGAACAGTAAAAAATTTGACACAGAAAATGTTATAGGCTTTTTCAAAAATCCGAACTACGATTAATAAAAATTATAATAGGTTAAAGGCTTTTTCAAAAATCCGAACTACGATTAATAAAAATTATAATAGGTTCTCTCGTTTGAGCCGCAACGATAATAGGTTCTCTCGTTTGAGCCGCAACGATATTTCTTTGATGTAGTCCAAGTCGGCAGAAAAATTTCCACCCTACGCCATTGTTTTTAGCAACTCTACAAGAAAAGTCGGAACAATAAAAAACAAGGCAGAAAATAGGTTTAAACATTAAGAAAGATGAAAAAGTTCCTGAAATACAAATATTGGTCGACTCTTCTATTACACCACCATTGTGCCAACTTTGTTCCAGCTTTCATAAGAATGATAACAATTTCTTTTCTGCGAATAGCAGAATAAGATCTATGGTCGGCTTTAAGGCCTGCCTATATAGAATTAAATATCTGATTGATTGTGCTTATCTAGGTTGAGAGCAGTCCCAGTTTAGGCGGATGGGTGACATTGTTCTATCTGGGAATGTTCGTAATGGGATTCGGCTTTGGGCCATTATGGACTAACACATTCGACTACATGGACAAAAACCTGTCTCATTCAAGCTTCCCTATATATAGTGCTGTGTTTACTCTATCTGGGATAATTGGACCCGGATTTGGGTATATTTTTGGGGGGTTGCTGCTCTCGCTGCCTTTTGACGATGTCTTCAAGACCTCCGAAGCCTATAGCTCCATGTCAGACTCAGAATACGAAGCGCTAACTGAAAACACGAACTTCATAGGCGCTTATTGGGTCGGGTTTGTGTTCAGTGCCGTCGGGTTGTTTCTCATCTCGATTCCTGTTGGCGGCTTCCCTTACCAGTTTCCCGAATCCGAAAATATACGCCACAAGAAAGTGAACGAAGCGTTCGGCGCTACATCTCTTAACGAGGAGTCGAAACTTACTACTGTTGCAAGCTGGAAAGATTTCAAAGCAGGGATAATTTACGTGATTAAAAACCCAATTGTTATTTGCATAGCTTTTGCAGGCGCCATGGAAGGGTTCTTCTTAGCTTCCATGTCAAGTTTTGGACCAAAATTACTGCAAGTTTTGTTCAACTTCACCTCAAGCGAAGCGGCTTTGACTATTGGATATATTTTGATTCCCTCGGCTACTATTGCTTTAATACTTGGAGGTGTTTTACCCAAAGTGTGCTCGTTCACAAACCGTCATCTCTTATTATTTTGCTTTCTAACTTCAGTGACAACGTTTTTATCGACTTTTGGGTTCTTCATAAACGGTGGCCAAGCTGATTTTATTAAACCCAGTGATCAAGTCACGTACCAAGGTGTTACCTGCGATATTAGTAGTTGTGATTGTGATCGGTCAAATTTCAAACCCTTTTGTTTGGACAAGAAAACTCTCATTTTCAGCCCCTGTTACTACGGCTGCTCTGATGAAGTATTAACCAACTGCTCTTGTTACAACTCGACAATAAACAGTGAACTAACTTCGGGTTCATGTGAGATTTCCGAGTTCTGCAGCCCTTCGAATTTTTATGTAATGCTATTTTTCCTCACCGTTGGATGTTTTACTGTGTTTTTCAACTTGCCAGCTGCCGAAGCGGCTTTGGACAGATCAGTTGTGCCGAAGTTTCGATCACTCGCGTTCGGTTTCGATGTTTTCATTATGCGGTTTTTCGGAACTGTTCCGGCAACACTCGTAGTAGGCGCCATGTTTGACGGAAAGTGCACTCTTTGGCAGGTGAACTCCAATGGGGACAAAGGCGCTTGTCTTCGCTATGACGACTCGGTAGCTTCGGGATTCACTGCAATTTGCATCGCGACAACCGGCTTGATGTCTTTACTATTTCTAGCCGCGTTTTTATTTGAAAAATTCAAACGAGAAAAATTCATTCCTTGTGAAATTGGAACAAAACATCACGGGAATAAATTTCCTGGAGCCAATTCTACTTCAGACAAACCCATTGACGCGGTCGACAAAAATGACAACAACAACAGCCAAAATTACAGACCGGAACCAAATATGAACAGGGATTACACGCAAAAGCAGTCTGTACTTTTGCAAGTAAATACAAGTCTCTGACAATAAATTTTGGTGCTCATTTTGTTGATTTTTAGATTTTTAACTAATATACATTTCTCAATTTTACCATTCAAAATTTAACATTTCAGTGTTTTAACCAAACATCGATTATCAGCGGATCGTTTTTTTTTCTGGCGCTTACAAACCAAACAAAAACTTGTCAATTCATTTTTTCAAATACTACAATTCAGAGCTATATCCAGGAAGAAAACTGCTGAGCTTTTTTTCGAAACTGGCTCAAAAATAGTGAATAGGCTCATTCAAAACCAAAGTTTGGGGCCAGATTTCAGGCATTTAGGGCCAGATTTCAGGCATTTTCTGAAAAGATTTTCGCCCAAGTTGGTCTTTTCCACTAAAATATAGATCACTGTTGAGAAAAATTCAAACTTTAAAAGAATTTGAGCATAAACATAAACTGTGCTTTACTGTCTTATAACTTAATGTCTTATTGTCTTATAGATTAAATCGATTGCGCCGAAAAAAATGAGGCGACAATCAGTGATTTTTTACAAACTTCTTTTTGTTGTGCAGAAAACTCGAACAAAATATGCCAAAAATAGTTCCAGGCTTTTAAAAAAAATTTTATAGCTGAAGCTTATTGTTTTTTCTCAAATAAAAAACGATTTGAAAATGGCATTTGCAAATGCAATGTACCTACGCGGGTCATATATTTATGGGACATGGAAAATGCAACTTTTAGTTTTAAAGCGATGAAATTAACAATTTTTGACGTTTCTGCTTTTTTCTCTATAAATACTTCGGATTCGCGATCAACGTTTTGGCATATAATAGATGAAACTGTTGGTTAGACTATAGCCAAAAAGTGTTAAATGATGTTTTCAAGGCGTCGTTTGTCAATTTAACCAGAGAGAATCAGAGGGGTGTTCTAAGAGCCAAAAATTCCAGTTAACAGCAGAAGGAGTTGAAAAATTTGAACTTTAAAGTATTTGTTGGAAAACTAAGAATCTTAAATAAGCCCTCCTTTAATTTTTTACGTAGCTGCAAATAATAAATAAACTCAAATGTTACTATTTAATTTAAAAATTCCTCGAAGATTTAACCAATTTGTTTAAAGTTATCACAAAAATTTACATTCTTTGCATTGGATGAAAAACCGATACGAGGGTTTGACTTGGATCCGTAGTTTTTCAACTATTACTTTTTGTGTTCAAAGTTTCAAGTGTTTCTCCTGTTTAGGAAGACTTTTTTGGCCTTCAGAGCACCTCTCTGAGGTCTCTAATTAAGGAACAAAGACAGCTCGAAAAAAAATTGATGATTTTATTAGTTCATCCTCAAAAAACATTTTCATCTTTTGTAGGTTAGAGATTCAACCGTAATTGTCATTTCTTTGTAGAGAAAATGGAGAAAACTGGAAAAACAATTTTGTTCATTTCATCACCTGAAAACTGAAATTTGCAGCTTCTTTGTCCCGCGTCTAAAGTAACTTCTCAAATTGTACTCAAATGAAACTCAATTTCTTGTAAAAATACTGCATCTGGCTGGAATGAATTGAATATCTTACAGACTTAATAATTAATTACATGAAACTCGAAAGTTTCTCTGAATTCTACAAGAAACTTTCAAGATTTTGCAATCCACAATGCAGCTCAAAATTTTGTGAAACTCCAAATTGCCGCTCAAAATCTTGCATATTTCGTAAAGATTCATTCAAAATTTAGCAGTTTTCAAAAAGGCCGAATTCTTGTAAGTCAATAAATTTCGAAAAAGCCAATAAAGTTCTTATAACAAACGCAAAAAAAACGTTGTTTCAAATGCTATCTCTAATCATCGAACTATTAGTGTAGGTCTCTCTAAAATGTTCAATAAAAAAAAAAAATTTTGTTGTTACGGACTTGTGAAAGTTTCAAACAAAGTATCTTTTTTCTTGTTTGTCTTCCAAAAAATAGAACCTCTACTGGGAAACTAAGACTGTAACCGGGTTGGACTCAGATACACTTTTCTTGTGAGGAAATTATCCAATCTTTGCTGTATATAGTTTTTTAAGGCTTTATATAGTTTTTGCTACCCATCAGCAGTCTTAGAGCAAAACATCACGCCGGAGATAGCAAAAACATGTTTCTCTTAAGTTGAAACTCTGAAACGTTCGCTCTGCAATCTTGTCCGAAATAAATTTTTTACAAAACTTTCTATGAAAAATTGTACATGGAAATTGTTTTCTTAAAAGATTCTACAACATGTATGTATTCTCTAACGAAATTTTTTGCAAGAATTTTATGAAATTTTTAATACAAGTACAATTGGTTGAGGTTTTTTGTCTCCCAGTCTATGACGCTTAAAATGATGAATTACGCTGCTTGAAATTATTTTTTTTCTGAAAAGATTCTACAACACGTAGATTTTATGTTTTTAAAA
This sequence comes from Symsagittifera roscoffensis, assembly GCF_963678635.1. Classification (NCBI taxonomy): domain Eukaryota; kingdom Metazoa; phylum Xenacoelomorpha; order Acoela; family Convolutidae; genus Symsagittifera; species Symsagittifera roscoffensis. The sequence goes on along the minus strand of NW_026971452.1, from coordinate 3,967 downwards.
GATTCTACAACATGTAAGTGTTCTCTAATAAAATTTCTCGCAAGATTCTTATGAAAAGTTTATTACAATTACAATGGTTGAGGTTTTCGTATCCCAGTAAAAAAGTGATTATATGAGATGAAGCTTAACATGATCAATTACGCTGCTTGAGAGCAACAATGAGCGACAATCTCAGTCCAGAAAAAATGGAAAAAAACTTAAAGACATCAATCAGGAGCGCGGCATCTACAATTGTTAACCATCTCAACTGTTTGCACGATGATTCTTTCCTCGAACACGATTGCCAAAGTTTTTTATGTAGTATTGAACGGTATCTTTTTGCCCGAACAAAAAACAAAGCGTTCTTTAAGAAAAACGGTTGCTGGGGTATTTTTCTATTTTTCTACTGGAGTTCGCGTGTCAAAATAATGCTATTTATTGGCAACACCTTTTCAAGAAAATCAAATAAACCGCATTTCTCTAAATATTTAATAAACAAGGTTATTTATTTGAAGTGTAATCAATGCGAGTCTGTCACAGTTCTTCAATTTCCCCCGGTATTAAGGCCGATAGCAATCCGTTTGTTACTTCAAATCAAGACAACTGTCATGATTTTTGTCTTCTGTAACGAGTTGCTGCTATGTCTGAGACAGTAAGTATTTTGTCTCAATTTGAACCCTTGGAACAAAATTGTAATTTTTTGCAGGCTATCGCAACCAAGTTGTAGCACTCATATCCAGACTATCAAATTTTGACCTGGGTGGACGCCTCCTTCTCTTTAGGGATTCGAACCCCTCTCTATTTTCGGCTAAACTTGAAGGGGAGCGCGCGCCGAAAACCGCAATTTTTTGGTCAAATTTTCCAAAAAGTGCCCAAAATATCCTTTCTGACGTGTTCAACTGCGGCGCAACAAAATTTTGTAAAAATTGTGTCTTTATAGTGTTCTGGGAGTGCCCGGAAAAACAATTTGGTCGACCAAAAAAAGCCAACAAAATATTCGAAAACTTATTGATCCAGACTCCCCCTCGAGAAAATCCTAGATCTGCCCACTTCAAGAAAATAGCCTCTTTGCATGAACTTCAAAAATCCGTTTTGAGAAAAAAAAACCTGGTGCTAAAGTCAATTTTTTTTACTAGAGCAACCAGGCGCTGATCTAGGATTTCTCCAAAGCTCTCCAAAAACACCATTTTAGAGACCTTAATTTGCAACCTGGGAACTTTTGAAAAAGATCAATTGGGCCCTTTAAAGTTGCGTTGTTTCCAAGCGGGGTTCTCTCAAAATCATTAAATTTTGGCGCCGAAGCGGGAATTGACCCCCTGACACCAAAACAATCCAATTTTTGGTACTATTTTACGCCCCGTAGCAAATTTTTTAGCATCGCACGGCCGCAAAGGGGTGTCGTAAAATAGTACGAAAATTGGAACCTTTGGAATTCAAAAGGTCGAATCCCTCAAGGAAGTAGCGTTGCCCCGCCGTCCCCTTAATCCATTACTTGCTAGAGCCCTCAGCTGCAATTGAAAGCGCTTTCCGGATTTATGAATGGAATCAGCTGTAGCTAAGAGTGACTTGCCGGTAGTATGTGGACTTATCTGAGCCCGCAATCGGCTATAATTTCAAGCCAAACAAATTATTTTGAAGACGGTAAAAAACTTTGTATCCAGCTTCCACATCATCTCATTATGTTATTTTTTATCTGAATATAAACTTGATAAATTGGTCATTTGAGCTAAAAAAAAACTTAATTTTTTTTTCCAAACAGAAAGAAAATTTGAACGCTATATTTGGCACTTCTCTGGCATGAAAATATGAATTTTTTAATTAACAGAAAACATTGTTAAAAAAACAGATATGATTGTTTTAAAAAACTTTTTTCTCAATTTTTTGTTTTTATTCTATTTTTCGAAAAAAAAACTGTTGTCGATTATGCCTAATTTACTAAATTTCTACGCGCGTATGTAGTTTTACCATTACACCACGTACAAAAAAACGACACTAATTGGAAGAACTCAATATTTTCTTGGAACTATCCTTGTTTGAAATTGAAAACTTTTGTTCGAACGTAATTGAAGTCAGATCACTCTTTGTTGATGATTCCAACTATTAAATCTTAATTGATTGGAAACTTCTAAAGTAATAGCACAATTTGACAGATTGACCAAAAAAGAAAAGGCTGCACTAAATTGTGGCTTCTGTGGCTGACTAAAGTCAAAAATCAACACCGCTACAGGTATGATAAAGGGTTGTGGTAAAAACCAAGTGTGAGAGAGGGGTCCCAAATCACTCTAAATTTAAGTAAATAGAGCAGTTTTTAAATTCAAAATGCGCCGTGCGGTTGTTTCAAAACTATTCCTCTAACGTAATTCACCTGCCTCATTTGCGCAATCTTATTCGGTACCTCAATTGGCATCACCTAAGCGTTAAATTGAACAATTTTGAGGCAGTCTTTTTTTAAGGATATGATTTGTTTCCTCGGACCCTTCTAATCGTATTTGTAATTCCACACCATATATTGCACAATGAAAAAACGATATGCCAAAACTGTGGCAAAAAAAATTGTTATGGTAACAAAGTAATCCAGCTGCTATGCAAATCTCATAAAAGGTTGCTTCCAGAGTTTTTTTTAATTGTCAAAGCTTTTGATATTTTTAAGGTCATTAAATTATGAATAGTTTGATAATAAAGACAAGAAGAGGAAAATTCTATATCTTCAAGCCAAAAATTTTTGGTTTTGGAATTGAAACAATGACTAAAATAAAAATGATGCCACAATTGACCGCCCACAAGTTAATTGATGTAATTTAAAATTCTGCTACAATCAACCCACCGTTATTTTCTATCATTTTGTGGTGTTCTCTGAACAAAATTTTTTTTAGTTGTTTTTCGCGCACTATCCAGTCCAAAACCTTGTAAATTAAAAAAAACAAGTCAATAGCAAAATGATTTTGAGTGTACCCTGAAACCGAATCTATCAGCAGTTAAAAGTGAAAAATTATTAGCGAATACCTTAAATCACGTGATAAAGAGCACACAGTGCTACACCAGATCAAAAATTTCGTTTGACAATTCATTTTTCTTTTTCAATTGAAATCAAAAATTTATGCAGAAATTATTTTTGTAATTAAGACATAGCCAGGGGGGAGATTCTACAATAGAGCAACATGGGGGATATTTTACGGTTGATTCAATTTTGGTTTCTTTGCTTCACTCAAAAGCCATGAACATAGATCACGATGAAAATAGTAGTACGAACATCACTTTTAGTGGCGCTTCGATGCAACAGTGGTGAAGCGTACCTAGTATCAGGCATTTGATTGCGATTTCAAATTGCAGCATTGCAGTGTCAGCTTTTCAAGATAGTCATGGCTTAGCTTAGGGGAAATTAATAACAGCTTTAGCTATGAAACTATACAAGACTGCTAGTATCAAGGCAAAGCCCTGAAGGCTCTGACTGCCGTTTAAAGAAAATGAACGCAATATTTTATCAGAATTGATGAAATAATCATCTTAAAAAAATCACCACTGATTTTTTCATTTTTTAAGGTTTACCCCTCATCACGATATGTAAATTACAAAAAATCCCATTTTGAGTCCAGTAACGCAATAACACGAGTAAAATGCTTGACTCAATACAATTTGGGACAATTTAACCGGCCCCTTACGCTTAAATAGCACGAAATATGTCGCACGTTAATTATCCCGAATTGGTCAAATTGGCAACCTTCAAACCCCCATAATGTTTTAAAAAAAATGATATTCGAGAAAATATCTTTTAAAGTTTGAGCTCAGGACCTTAGTACCTCTCAGATGATATGACAAAAATTCCGTCGGAAAAGAATTAGTTAAGAAGTCGAAATTGTCCTGAAAAAAAATTACCTCGAGCCCAAATTTTATGCCATTTTCTTCAAAAATCGGGAAAAGTATTGCTGGAGTCATGATGACGCCTTGAAAGTTCCGACTTCCTTTAAAGTCTATGAAGTAGCGTTAGACT
>NW_026971451.1:0-1000 GCF_963678635.1 Symsagittifera roscoffensis | reverse complement strand
ACAAGTGATAGGTGGCTGTTGGGTCTTGTGACTTATTTCTTATCCACTTGTTGTTCCGACTTTCGATACGAAAGTAACGGAATATTTGTGCTCGGGGTGGGTTTTTTTTCTTCAGACAAATTTCGACTTTTTAACTAGCAATTTTTGACAGAATTTTTTTATATCATTCAAACGGTATTGTTGTCCTGAGCTTAAATTTGAAAAGATATTTCACCTGTGATCATTTTTTGTAAAGTTATGAGGGTTTCAAGATTGCCATTTTGGCCATTTTGACCAATTTGGGACAATTAACGCGCGATATAATTCGCGCTATTAACGCGTAAGCCGAGATTTAATCCTTCTTATAACTCGTTCCAAATTGGTTGAACGAAGCTTATTGGCCATAATTGATTTGTTAAAAGGAACGAAATCTATCTTTTTGTACTTAAAATGGCGTGTGAGGGGATGATTTTCATAAAAAATTTCAAATTTTAGAGAAAAAAATTTTAATTTTATTTTATTTCATTTAATTTTTTATGTTATTACTGCTGCTCCATAAATCTTAAAAGGCAGTCGGAACATTCAGGGCTTCGCCCTGATACGAGCAGTCTTGTTTGAACTTGAATTTGATAAAACAAACATAACAATCAGATATGTAAAAGGTATCAAGTGTAAAACTACGGGTTCTGCAGCACAACGAGTAGTGCCCCTGACGAATCAAAACTAGGGGAAAGAAATTATTTTAAGCGTGCATATTAGTTATAAATCATAATGTCTACAAACGAATTTTTCTTCCGACTTTCAAAGAATGTGAGGAATTATTATGCTTGGGGTGTTTTTGTTCAGTCAATATCAGCGGTAGTTGTTTTTTAGAAGTTTTTTTCCGAGTTTGAAATAAAAGTTTGTACCATCATTTTATTACCATATTTAAGATATTGAATCCCTAAATTCAAAAGTAGAAAAAATGGACTTGTTCTGGACAAAATCATGCCCGCCTTGACAGTTCTATGCGAGACGCTGA
>NW_026971450.1:0-1000 GCF_963678635.1 Symsagittifera roscoffensis | reverse complement strand
TCGCATCAATTACAAATATTGTTTTTCAACACTCGTTTCTACATTGGAACTCACTTTTGATACAGAGTCAAATATGGATCGGGAGCTTGCCTACTGCATTAAAATCAAAACCTAGCAAAGTGCAAAATAGACAAATTTGTGTCACGGTTTTAAAGAACAATGTCAATAGGCCTCCGTATATTCAGATTCGAGTTTTCACTGCAAAAGAGAATGAAGTTTTGAAGCAATTTGTCTATTTTTGAACTGTTCCGGAAAGGATTCAAATTCTGTGAGAATTCATTTTTTCTGAGAGCTGTAATGTTCAAAAAATAATGTTTCGTCAAACTTTTTTTCAGTTAACCTGAAGCAACAAATTCTGAATTTAGACTGAATACTTAGTTATATTACCTTTTTGAGTAAATTTCTCATCAAATAATGGGAGCTGGAAAATAAGTTTTACCTGTTTATTTAGACATCAGTATCATTTGATGGTTGTTTTGCTAACAATATTTTGAAAAATAGTCTTGAAGACCACTTTTTTGAAAAAAAAACTTTTTAATTTAAAACTAAATTATTTTCAATGCCTAGACTAGAGTTTTCTTGGACTTCTGAGCTATATATTTTTTAAAAGTACAGAGTAGAGTGGTGGAGTGATGTCAATAGAGGAGACCATATAAAAGTTTATTTTGTGGAACACAATTAACTCAATAATTTTGTTAAGAAGATGGAGATAAAATTTCATGTAGAAGAACAATGCCAGATTTATGAACTATGTTTCTCGTTACAAAAAATGAGTATTCCAACAGTAATCAACGAAACAATTGAAAAAGCTCATAAAACTAAAACAAAAGATGAAAACAACCGTGTCAATTTATTTTGACTCTGAAACAGATTTTCGATTTGTTGGATTATTTTTTGACCAAGCATCCAAGTTTAGAAGACTTCCTGTTTTATACTGGCTGCAGTATGATACATTGAAAATAATTATTTTGGCTTTTCATTCACTGGTTTGAAATAGAAC
>NW_026971449.1:110000-133476 GCF_963678635.1 Symsagittifera roscoffensis | reverse complement strand
CGCCTTGATTTCTTACTTCCACGTCCCATATCGCCCTTTTTCATTTGTTGGTTTCGTTCCTTTCTTTTTGGACTGTCCCTGCCGCAAATGGAGGGATGGTCACGACACATGACATTGTGCTTGAACCAATGAAATGTCAGTTGAGATCCAGGTTCGTTGTAGTCCACAACCATCGAAGGGACTCCTGGAGTTCCGTTTTCAAAATCTTTTCCGAGAAATAAGTAAGGCTTTCCTTCTTTTACATATCCGGATCGTCTCAAGGCACCAGGCCCAAACCCAATATCAATGATGACATTTTTGCAAACGTTTTCAAAATACCATCCCTAAACATGGAAATTGTCACCGATTATTTTGTAGTAAAACTTTGATCACTTTGACTAATCTAGGTTGAAAATTGATTGAGTTCAAGCCTCGTCAACAATTCACAGACAAAAAAATTACCTTTTTGAAAGCAAGAAAAGCTTTTTGGTTAAGCTTTGGTGAAAGTTTTTTTTAGTAAACCTAAATAGAAGAAAATAAATCTGAATTAAAAAATTAGATTTTTCAGTTTCATGTTTTGGCCTCAATACAAAAGCAAAGCGTATCTGAATTGGCACAAAAAAAATTAGATTTTTTTGAGCTATGTACTGTTGGCTGTACTTATAGATTAATTTTAGATAAGGTACACCGTCTGCTCGTCACGCTATCTTATTTTCGGAGCGATAGATTCGTGCAACTTTTTAGTCTAATACCAATCTTAATCTTACTCTTATCTCTCCTAGACTCAATAGATCTAGTGTATACTGGTTTACGCGAGTTAGTTTCCAGAAGGAGAACAACTGTATTCTAAGATTAATTCAAATGGCTCTGGTGCTGAAACTACAAGTCGTTTCAGTACTTACAAATAAGTGTAAATGTTAGAGGTGGAATTTGATTGGTTAGTTAGGAATTTTTTTATAGAGATAGAGATTTAGATTTGTGTCCAATTATAAATTCTAGTTTAGAACTGGTTTCACCCATCCTGGGCTTAAACAGTTTTTAGTTTTTAAATTTTTAATTTAGTGAAGGACGGATAATGTAGTTTTTTTTTCAAGTTGCGAGCATTGGCTTCTTGGATAAAGAAGAAGTGTGGCTGTTTGTGTTTGACCGATGAAGATTGTCATGTTCGTATCTATAGATGGGTCTCGTTGATCGTGGTAGTCTTTGGTGATTGTGTCAAGACTTCTGATCGATGCAATGATGTATCGATTTCGTTTAGTTAAGAGCGAGACTAGGTGTAGGACGAAGTTTGACTTTTTCGCGTGGTGTGCCAATTGACTTGGCTCTGTACATGTAGCCAACATCGAGATGGCCATTGGTCTGTTTTAATGGGTTTCCTTTGCTGCGATGTTGGGACCGTACTTTATATCCTTTGAGGGTAGTGACTGTTAGGCAGCAAATCGGGTAAATTTACCATTCCATAGTTAGAATGTGATTGGTTTGTCATATTTTTTTGCTGCTCGTCTTTTGGGCTTTACCAAATTTATACATATTGCGTTTATCGTTTATTTATATAATTTTCTTTGTTAATTTAGTTTTAGTTATGATTTGTTAATAATGGTTATCGCAAAAGTGATTTTATATTAATTCAGTTATTTTAAAGAGTTGCTCACTCTGGGGCTACTCTTTTCAAAAATAAGTTATTGGAGTGTCGTAGTGCATGGTGTGGGCATGTATATCGAGCGACGTTGTTCTGGTGGGTTAGGCCAGAAATGGGTTAATTTTTATGGTCTCTTTGTGCAGAGTCTCTTTTTGTGTTTAACCTTTTGTTCCGTTTTTATTACTTGTTGTTCTCCTTTTGTTTTGTTTGTGTCATTTACTCAAAAATTGAATCTTTGGGGTTGGATTTGTCTTTCGTCTTTTTTGTGTTTTATTCGATTGCAGCAAGACTTGAAAATGGTCTTCAAAAGATTAATTTATCCAGTTTTAGTCTGGTTTGGTAACCGTGGGTTTTTCTTTCTTAGTCATGCTATTAGTTTATGGTTTTGTGACGCTAGTAAGCTGCGTTGGTTATTTCAATTTTTTATATATCTCCTTCCAACCGTGTTAAGGGAAAGTTTGAAACGTGTGAAAACTAGTTAGAGTTGTTATCAGTGAAAGTTAAAACTTGAAATTCATGATTTAAACAATACTTCGTGGGCGAGCTGCGCGATTGTGGAAAGAGTGTGTGATTTATGGGCGATTGAATGATTTAAAATTATAAAAGAAGCGTCTTGTAGAATGGTTATTACTCTTTTAATTTATCTGCAAAATTTATGAATTTACTACATTGAAATAATAATTTTACTGCTTTTGAGAAATTTGATTTATGAATTTACTGCTTGGTAAAAAGAAAATTATTGCAATGAGGATAATATATGAATTGACAGCTTTTTAGGGATACATTTTACTGCTTTTATCTATACTGCACTTTGTTAATATGAGTTTAAAATTTATAGAAAAAAGCTTATATGTTTTTTTTTTTAGTTGATTGTCTTTTTCCGTGTTTGTCTTTTTCATCTAATACGTCCTATTGTTTGTATATGTGGTGTGATTACAAGGTCATATCTTTTGTTTTTAATTAAAAAATTATGTAATACGATTGTTTGTTTATTACCTAGATTATATCTTGACATAAGGTTTAGGATTGACGGGTTGGGGAGAAAAAAATATATCAATTCATGAGAATGATTTTTTCGTTTCTCGTGACTAAGTTATAATTTAAGATAGACTTACCTAATATTGCTTAGGAGTTGTGATTTGTGATCAAGGGTTGGAAACAGTAAATCAATCCACAAGGTTCAAGTATAATTAAAACGCAAGTAAATCGTTAGATATTATTTTATGATTTATTTAGTTTAACTGTTTTAACCTGGGTCATCTAAAAGGATGGGCTCAAGTGAAAGATGAGTAACCGAAGCTCTTCACTGTTTATCATAATTAAAATGGTTAGTTTTTTTAAATTTTTTTATTAGTCCTAGGTCGTTGATAAAAGTTTGGTAGTGAATTGCCGTTTGCGGTCGTTAGACACTAAGAAAATGTGGGAGGGGGAGAACAAAATTGTTCTGCTTGATCCAAGGTAAGCCTTGATGATCGCAAATTAAAGAAATATAAATTAAGTGTTTTCAAAGATCCAAGGAAAATCTTGATAATCTGTTATTTTAATTAAGGTAATTCAAGAGAAAACAAGGATAAGCCTTGATAAGATTAAATGTATAAAATTAAGTTTAGAAAAATTCAAAGTTGATGTTAATTTTTTGAAATTTGCTGTTATTTTTTAGTTGACTAAGCTGGGATGAAGAAATGATGTGTATAGAATAATAAAACTAACAAATTTTTTCAGTTTAACTATTTTTTGTATTTTTTCTTTAATAAAAATTTTCATTCAGAGTGTTTCAATATACTGCAGATTCCTTGGGGAGAACGACTTGCGTTCGTTTTTATCAGTCGTTGTTGTATAAATAGTAGGTTTAGCACCATTAAGATTGCTGAAGGATTTCTTCAAATTTCATGTCAGCAAATGAAAATTTAAATTTACTGCGGAAAGGATTCTTAATACATAGGTTTGTTCCGGTTTCCGTCGTACTATCATGAAGTCAATCAGGTGATTTCTTGCTAATCGTAGATCGTGCCTTGTCCTTGGTCTTCTCGCAATATCTGGTAATTCTCGTATTGTTTGGAAAATTGGCGGAGATCTATTGAGTCGTATAGACATTTCTAATAAATTCTCTATTTCATCTAACATTCTTGCAATTTAGCAATTGTCTAATTCTAAAATTTATTTTTTTTCTAATTCTAAGTTAGTTAAGGTCTTATTCAAGACTTTTGGTCGCACCAGATGAGTTATGTACTGTTATGTACTGCGGTCTCACCATCTGCTCGTCATGCTATTTTATTTTCGGCCGGATAGATTCGCGCAACGTTTTAGTCTAATACCAATCTTAATCTTTCTCTTACATCTCCTAGTCTCAAAAGAACTAGTGTTTACTGGTTCATGCGAGTTAGTTTCCAGAAGGAGAACAATTGTATTCTAAGTTTAATTCAAATTGCTCTGGTGCTGAAACTACAAGTAGTTTCAGCACTTTCAGCACTTTCAGCACTTACAAACAAGTGTAAATGTTAGAGATAGAATATGATTGGTTAGTTAGGAATATTTTATAGAGATAGAGAATTATATTTGTATACAATTATAAGTTCTAGTTTAGAACTGGTTCCATTTTGTACGCAATTTTTGTAATATTACACTTTCTGTTTTTTTTGTGCCATTGAAAGTATCCTATAGACCTCCATATTTGTCTTAAGAATTTTTTTTCTTTGTTGGATAGACATCATGGAACAAAATTTTTGATAAATCTTGTCTCACCCCAATATTATTTAGTGGCATGCTCTCGTTTCTATAATCTCTAAGAACATCAAAGTAAGCGGTGGGGCTCATCTGTTTGTAAACGTAGCCATTCATCAAGTACTTTTCACCTTGTAGTAGACAACACTGAGCTGAAACTAAAAGCAACTTAATTTTGGCCAAAAATAGATCCATTAAATGAAAAAGGCAATTAGCAAGAAACATATACACTTGAAAGTTTCACGAAAACAAAATTATGAAATATCAAAGTTTAAATTAGAGGGATTTTTTCGGGAGGGGCGGGAGAGCTGTATTTGACATCAAATTTTAACCGAACATTTTGGTGTGTTTTGTTAATGACAATGATGGAGGGGTTGCGCTGCGTTTTCAAAAGATGTGCCAGTTTTTCAAAAGATGTGCTAAAGCTGCGCAAAAATGTTTCACTAATTTGGTCTTTTGTCTTTCCAGCCTAGGTTTTATTTGGAATTTGGGAAAACCGACCTTTTTATGGGTAACCAGCCCACTATCTTAGATAACATCCCAGATCCGTTTGGGTACACACCAAAAAAATAGGAAACATCCGTGTTTTGACTTGTTTTGAATCAGTGCTGATATACTTGTCCGTACAAAACGGAAAAGTTAGGTTTTCTACGCCTTTTTCTCAGTTTGTGTTGACATGAGACAAAAAGTTATCAGAAAAAAAATAACGTACACTTCAATCGCAACTAATATGAAGGACTTTGTTATGCGAACCTTGTGCCTAAACATTTGTTCCAAAATTCGCCAGTTTTTGGCTCTTTTTAGACAATCAAAAATTAAAACTACGTGGAAAACTGTTGAAGAAAATCCACGTATGTAACCCCACTAAATTTTAAAATAATTTTGTAATCATGATCGACAAAATGCGCAAAACAGCTAAAAGTTGTTCATAAAATTTTTCAAAAAATATATTTTTGATATAAAACAAGCAAATTTGTAACATTTAGAAGATCATAAGTTAACCTTAGGGGTTAACTTTGAGATAATTTTATCTACATGTGACTAAGGATTTTTGATAATTTTCATCGAAGAAACTGAGGTAGCATACATGTCTACTAAGCTGAAGATTGCGGGGTAGAGCCACAGTAGACCACAATTTTTGCCTATTTGGATAGGTTTTTTACTGCTGTTTCATTGCTGAAAATTATTCGAATTAGCGATAATCTATCAATAAAATTTGCTATTGTGGCAATGAACATCGATAATTAGTCAAAGGCGATTGCTCTTTTTTCTCATTTTTATAGCTATTTTTCAATGTGGGACCAGGAAAGTCTGGGCTTAAAACCACCAACACGACCTAGACACGATAAGTTTACTGTTAAAAAGGAGACAAGGTCTCACATGGGTTAATTTCGTCGATTAAGTTAATGTGCCTCCATTGTCTGGAGATGAGTAATTCAAACTCGAGTAGCTCCCGATATCCTTCTGACATTGACTGATTCTTTTGAGATTCAGTGAGCATGCGATTTGGTTGAGTGAGGTATGAGTCCATGCAGTAATAAGGGCTGAAATAAACTAAGTGAAGAATACCCTTATTAGAGTTTCATGGATAACAATTAATCATATTGGGTGCGCATCGATGATCTCTATCAAAGTTAAAAATTTCTCTTTAAAATTTTTGATTTTTTCTCATTCTTTTGAACCATTGTATTACTTTTTGGCCAAAGCTGTTAAGTTTTTTTTCATTTGTATTCTATAGGTCATTAGCACTTTTTTGTGAAAAAACGGTTAAATTTTTGTATTCTTTTGTATTCTGTCGGTCCTTAGCACCTAACAAGCTTATCATTCCCTCCCGACGCCCACGATTCTCCTCCTCCCCATGTGTCCAGCCCCGCATTTAATCCTCACTGACGTTTACGCCTCCTACCCAATGGTTATTCTGGTACTAGATGAGGGTAAAAATGGCGATATGAAAACTGGGGTCAAATGAACGAACCACTGGCACAGGACCGCCGGTAGAGTGGTTAATGACCCGGGACCATTGAGACCATTGAGACTCACAATGTGTATGTTGCTACCATTGCGACCCAAATCGGGTATGTTGCTACCATTGCGACCCAAATCAGGTACGTTGCGACCATTGCGACTCAAAATGTGTATGTTGCGACTTTTTGCGGCCGAAAAATTTGAGCCACCTCGGTCACGCAACCATTTTCGCTCAAAACCATTGTCGCTCAAAACCATTATCGCTCAAAACCATTGTCGCTCAAATCCGTTGTCGCTCAAAACCATTGTCGCCATAAAACCAATGTCGCTCAAAACCATTGTCATTCAAAATGGGTCTGGTGCAAGTTTGCGCAATCGAAGAAATTTTTTCGACTTTGCGCGAACCAAAACAAGATATGTTGCGACTTAGCGCATCTCAAAAAAGGTATGATGCCACCGTTGCGACTCAAAATGGACATGTCGCGACTTTGCTCGACCGAAATCTTCGCGCGACTACGGCTGAAAAAATTTTTTGCGATTTTGCGCAACTCAAAAACAATATGTTGCGATTGTGCGCAATCAGAGTGATTTGCACGACTTTGGTTTGCAGTTTCGGGTCGAGGTTTGCAATTTACATTTTGAATGAATCGACCAAAAAATGGTATGTTTCGACCGTCTCGACCCAGGCTCGGTCTGTTTTGACAGAATTGACTCAGTTTCTCTTTGTTTGGGCTTTGTTCGACCGAGGAAGAACATTCCGACTAAGTTCGACCGAGCAAAAAGATTTCGACCAAGTTCAACCCAGGAAAAACGTAACAAATTTGTATGCCCTAAAAAGTGAGCTTGTATTTTACATTGGGACCATTTGAGTTGTTGATTACAGATGGCGTAAAATTTTGATGAAAATGGCGGTTGTTTATTGAGTCTTTGGAAAAATGTTAGAGATGTTCTACTTATTTTTGTATATTTGTTTTTTTTTATATATAACTTACTATTTAAGATGTTGATTGTTGGGATATATTTTGAAATAAATGGTATTCCAACAATTTTGTGTTTTATATTTTTTATGTGAAATGTTTGTTTGAAGAGTTCATATAAAAGCTTATTCTGTTCAATAGTTTGAGTTGGAGCAAGGTATTATTGAATTTTTCCGTAATTTATAAAACTTGATCCTTGTGCCATGGCTAGTTGACTTGAGGTTTTAGAAAGAAAAAGTTTCGGATGTAGGGTTTGATTTTCATTCCATGTTATTCCATCAGAAGGATTATTAATTCTGATTGTGTTCCTGAATCAAATAAAAAATCAGTTTCAAGGTCTGGTGATTGGAAATTTTTGTTTTTCGGGCTGTCTAAGAGAAGTAGATTTCTCCAAATTTTTTGTTTCGGTGGTTGTATTTCATTTGTGGTAATTTAGTTTATGTTGTTCATGTTTGAATTGGTAGTTTGACTGTTGTTTGGTTCTTTAAGGTTAAAGTTGTTTGTTTTGTTTTGGTAATATTTCGAATCGATCGGTGTTTCATATTCGTTTCGATGTGAAGCATGTTAATTGAAGGTGTATTTTCTGTATCATTTTCGTCATTTGTAGTTTCACAATGTATTTGAATTACAGTATTTCCAATTTTTTTTGTTTTGTCAATACTTGAGGGATCTAGTGGGTTTCTTCTGTTGATTGTACTTGATTGGTTTGTCTTTGGTGTTTTGGTGTACTACTTCTCTTGTTTTGACTTATGTGACTTATTGTTTTGACGTGGTGACTATGAATATTGAGTATTACTTCTATGTGATGACTGAGAATAGTTTTTCTGAGTGTTTGGATAGTTGTTGATTCAATTCCTAGAGAAATCACGGGATCTATTATTGTTTTTTGTAGTAAAATGGTCTATTGTTGAAGTAACTACATGATCTATTATTCGAGTACTTTTGTTTTCTAATATTCGACTTTAGAGATTGATTTCTGTTGCTTGATGAGTTTTTTGAACGATGAGTGGAACAGTCATCATGAGAATTTTTGTCACTTAATTGAATTTGTAATCGTGTGTATTTAGAGAAAAAAATTTTCGTACTAGAGATTCAGTTTTTTTGTGTATATAATTAATTATGTTATGTAACTATGTGTAACCTAATTATTTCGTTCTTTTTTATATGTAACTTACTATTTAAGATGTTGATTGTTGGGATATTTTTTTTATAATTGGTGTTCCATTGATATTGTGTTTTATATCTGTTTTGTGGAATATTTGCCTGAAAGGTTTATGTAAAAACAAAATTCTAATCCAAAGTTCCACAGTTTGATTTGGAACAAGGTATTATTGAACTTTTTCATAGATTAAAAGATTTGAACCTTGTGATGTGGCTAGCTTACTTGAAGTTTTGGAAGGATACATTTTTGGATGCAGGGTTTGATTTTCATTCCATGTAGGAATGTTTATTATATTTGATTCTGCTACTGATTCAAATAAAGAATCGTTTTCAAGGTCTGGCGGTTGAATGTGTTTGTTTTTCAGGCTTTTTAAGAGAAATGGAATTGTCCGAAATTTTTGTTTGAGTGGTTGTATTTTAATTGTGATTTTTTGATTGTTGTTTTCAACGATGTGTGGATTATAATTTATCGTACTTTGACTGTTCTATAGTTTTTCAGGATTAGAATTATTTGTATTCTTTGGGTAATAATTCGAATCGATCGGTGTTTCATATTCGTTTTCGATGTGAAGCAAGTTTATTGAAAGTGTATGTTTTGTGTCGATTTTGTCATCTGTAGTTCGACAGTTTATGTGATTTTACTGCAATTCCAATGTTTCTGTTTTTTCAATTTCTGGAGGATCTGGTTGGTTTTTTTTTTATTCTACTTGATTGAACTGTCTGTGGCATTTTGTATGTTGCTACCATTGCGACCCAAATCGGGTATGTTGCTACCATTGCGACCCAAATCAGGTACGTTGCGACGATTGCAACTCAAAATGAGTATGTCGCGACTCTGTGTAACCGAAATGTCTGCGCGACCCAAAAAAGGTATTTTGCGACCATTGCGACTCAAAATTGGTGAATTGCGACTTCGTGCGGCCGAAACATTTGCGCAACATCGGACTCGCAACCATAGTCGCTCAAAATCATTATCGCTCAAAACCATTGTCACTCAAAAGCGTTGTCGCTCAAAACCATTGTCGCTCAAAACCAATGACGTTCAAAACCATTGTCATTCAAAATGGGTCTGTTGCAACTTTGCGCAATTGAAGAAATTTTTTGCAACTTTGCGCGAACCAAAACAAGATATGTTGCGACTTAGCGCAACTCAAAAAAGGTATGATGCGACCGTTGCGACTCAAAATGGACAAGTCGCGACTTTGCTCGACCGAAATCTTTGCGCGACCACGGCTGATAAAAAATTTCTGCAGTTTTGCGCAACTCAAAAACAATATGTTGCAATTTTTCGCAATCAGAGTGATTTGCACGACTTTGGTTTGCAGTTTCGGGTCGAGGTTTGCAATTTACATTTTGAATGAATCGACCAAAAATGGTATGTTTCGACCGTATCGACCCAGGCTTGGTCTGTTTTGACAGAATTGACTCAGTTTCTCTTTGTTTGGGCTTTGTTCGACCGAGGAAGAACATTCGGACTAAGTTCGACCGAGCAAAAAGATTTCGACCAAGTTCAACCCAGGAAAAACGTAACAAATTTGTATGCCCTAAAAAGTGAGCTTATATTTTACATTGGGACCATTTGAGTTGTTGATTACAGATGGCGTAAAATTTTGATGAAAATGACGGTTGTTTATTGAGACTTTGGAAACATGCTACAGATGTTCTACTTTTTTTTGTATATTTTTTTTTATATATAACTTACTATTTAAGATGTTGATTGTTGTGATATATTTTGTAATAAATGGTATTCCAACAATTTAGTATTTTATATCTTTTATGTGGATTGTTTGTTTGAAGAGTTCATATAAAAGCTTATTCTGTTCAATAGTTTGAGTTGGAGCAAGGTATTATTGAATTTTTCCGTAGTTTATAAAACTTGATCCTTGTGCCGTGGCTACTTGACTTGAGGTTTTAGAAAGAAAAAGTTTCGGATGTAGGGTTTAATTTTCATTCCATGTAGGAAGGATTATTATTCTGATTGGGTTCCTGAATCAAATAAAAAATCAGTTTCAAGGTCTGGTGATAAAAAGTTTTTGTTTTTCGGGCTGTCTACGAAAAGTGGATTTTTCCAAATTTTTTGTTTCGGTGGTTGTATTTCATTTGTGGTAATTTAGTTTATGTTGTTCATGTTTGAATTGGTATTTTGACTGTTGTTTGGTTCTTTAAGGTTAAAGTTGTTTGTTTTGTTTTGGTAATATTTCGAATCGATCGGTGTTTCACATTCGTTTCAATGTGAAGCATGTTTATTGAAAGTGTATTTTCTGTATCGTTTTCGTCATCTGTAGTTGAGCAAGGTTTTTATTTACAGTATTTCCAAGTTTTCTGTTTTGTCAATACTTGAAGGATTTAGGTGGGTTTCTTCTGTTGATTGTAGTTGATTGGTTGGTCTTTGGTGTTTTGGTATACTATTTCTGTTGTTTTGACTTATGTGACTTATTCTTTTGACGTTGTGAATATGAAAATTGAGTATTACTTCTATGTGATGACTGAAAATAGTTTCAGTGACTGTTTGGATAGTTGTCGATTCAATTCCTAGAGAAATCACGGGATCTATTATTGCTTTTTGTTGTAAAATTGTCTATTGTTGGAGTAACTACGTGATCTATTATTCGAGTATTTTTGTTTTCTATTATTCGACTAAGATTGATTTCTATTGCTTGATGAGTTTTTTGAACGATGAGTGGATCAGTATCTGTTCCGGGAGTTAGAATAAGAACAATTCCTGTTATAAATCGTGTTTATATATAAATCCTTTTATTTAAATTTGATCTTGAGTAATTATTTCGATACTGATTTTTTGAGTAATTGATCTGCTATATCTCTTTTGTGAATAAACTTTAGATTTTGTTCTGTCTGCTGATCTTCCGCAATGTTTATTTCCATAAGGTGATTGTAATCTAAAATTATTGTAGCAACCTGGAAGTGATTTTCCTGAGCTGTTGTTAGTTTGAACGTTTTTGTTTGGTAGACTGTGGTCTTTTTTTTTCATGTTTTGGTTCAAAGTTTTTTTTTGGTTCTTTGTGGTTTTGCGGTTTATTTTGGTTCTCTTGTTGTTTTTGTCTGCATTAAGCAATGCTATGTCCATATCTACGACAATAGTTGCACCCTTTTTAGGAGATGGTTTACCTTTGAAACTTGGATTCGTTTCTGAAAAATTCAATATTTGGGTTTGTTTTTCGAGTCTTTAGAGTCTTGAATAATAATATTTTATGAGGCCATTGTCTAAAGATTGCTTACATATTGTAGTTTTAAATCTTCTGTTTATTCTAGTTTCATATGATTTCAGCTTTGTCTAGTTTGTCTACTAGTTTTTGAAAATCTGGGTCGGCTTCTCGAATTGATTGTGGACTTGATGTCCTTTTTTTGCAATTTTTCGTAATAATGGCGTTAAGATCATCATGAGAATTTCTGTCACTTTAGTGAATTTGTAATCGTGTGAAATTAGAGAAAAAATTTTTCGTACTAGAGATTCAGTTTTTTTTTGTGTATATTATTAATTTTGTTATGTATCTATCTGTAACTTAATGAATTCGTTCTTTTTTTATATGTAACTTACTATTTAGGATGTTGATTGTCATTTTCATGGTCTGGCGGTTGAAATTGTTTGTTTTTCAGGCTTTTTAAGAGAAGTGGAATTGTCCGAAATTGTTCTTTGAGTGGTTGTTTTTTATTTATGGTTTTTTTGATAGTTGTTTTTCATATTTGAATTGGTTTCAACGATGTGTGGATTAAAATTTATGGTATTTTGACTGTTCTTTAGTTTTTCAGGATTAGAATTGTTTGTATTGTTTTGGTAATAATTCGAATCGATCGGTATTTCATATTCGTTATTGATGTGAAGCATGTTTATTGAAAGTGTTAGTTTTGTGTCGATTTTGTCATCTGTAGTTCGACAGTGTATGAGATTTTATTGCAATTCCAATGTTTCTGTTTTTTCAATTTCTGGAGGGTCTGGTTGGGTTTTTTCTGTTGATTCTACTTGATTGAATTGTCTGTGGCATTTTCATGTACTACTCCTGTAATTTTGACTTTATGAAAATGAATATTGATTTTTTTTCTATGTGGTGACTGAGAGTAGCAGAGGATCTATTATTGATTTGTTGTAAAAGGTCTAATGTTGGAGTAATTCCGTGATTTAATTTTTGAGTATTTTCGATTTCTATGATTCGATTAATTTTGATTTCTTTTGCTTGATGAATTTTTTGAACGATTATTATCTGTTCCGAGAATTGGAATAAGAATTACTCCTGTTATAATTCGAAAATTTTGAATTTAATTTTAATTGAACTTTTAATTGAACTTGGTCTTGAGTATTTATTTCGGTACTAATTTTTCTGAATATTTGATCTGCTATATATGTTTTGTGAATTAATTTGTGAATTTTTTCTGTCTGGTGATCTTCCGCAAAAATTATTCCGATGAGGGGATTGTGATCTGTAATTAATGTAGCTATCCGGAAGTGAGTGATTTTCCTGAGCTGTTGTTACTTTGAATGTTTTTGTTTGGTAGACTGTGGTTTTTTTTTCATGTTTTGGTTCAAAGTTTTTTTTAAGTTCTTTGTGGTTTTGCGGTTTATTTTGGTTCACTTGTTGTTTTTGTCTGCATTAAGCAATGCTATGTCCATATCTACGACAATAGTTGCACCCTTTTTAGGAGATGGTTTACCTTTGAAACTTGGATTAGTTTCTGAAATATTCAATATTTGGGTAAGTTTTTCGAGTTATTAGAGTCTTGAATCATAAAATTTTATGAAGTTTTTGTCTAAATATTGCTTACATATTGTAGTTTTAAATCTTCTGTTTATTCTAATTTCATATGATTTCAGCTTTGTCTAGTTTGTCTACTAGTTTTTGAAAACCTAGGTCGGCTTCTCGAATTGATGATGGACTTGATGCTCTTTTTTTATTGCAACTTTTCGTAATTATGGCGTTAACGTCATCATGAAAATTTCTGTCACTTTAGTGAATTTGTAATCGTGTGAAATTAGAGAAAAAATTTTTCGTACTAGAGATTCAGTTTTTTTGTGTATATTATTAATTTTGTTATGTATCTATGTGTAACTTAATTAATTCGTTCTTTTTTTACATGTAACTTACTGTTTAGGATGTTGATTGTCATTTTCATGGTCTGGCGGTTAAAATTGTTTGTTTTTCAGGCTTTTTAAGAGAAGTGGAATTGTCCGAAATTGTTCTTTGAGTGGTTGTATTTTATTTATGGTTTTTTGATAGTTGTTTTTCATATTTGAATTGGTTTCAACGATGTGTGGATTAAAATTTATGGTATTTTGACTGTTCTTTAGTTTTTCAGGATTAGAACTGTTTGTATTGTTTTGGTAACAATTCGAATCGATCGGTATTTTATATTCGTTTTCGATGTGAAGCATATTTATTGAAAGTGTATGTTTTGTGTCGATTTTGTCATCTCTAGTTCGACAGTGTATGAGATTTTACTGCAATTCCACTGTTTCTGTTTTTTCAATTTCTGGAGGATCTGGTTGGGTTTTTTCTGTTGATTCTACTTCATTGAATTGTCTGTGGCATTTTGATGTACTACTCCTGTAATTTTGACTTTAGGAAAATGAATATTGATTTTTTTCTATGTGGTGACTGAGAATAGTAGAGGATCTATAATTTTTTTTGTTGTAAAGGGTCTGATGTTGGAGTAATTCAGTGATTTAATTTTCGAGTATTTTCGATTTCTATGATTCGATTAATTTTGATTTCTTTTGCTTGATGAATTTTTTGAACGATTTTTATCTGTTCCGAGAATTGGAATAAGAATTACTCCTGTTATAATTCGAAAAATTCGAATTTAATTTTAATTGAACTTTTAATTGAATATGGTCTTGAGTATTTATTTCGATACTAATTTTTCTGAATATTTGATCTGCTATATCTGTTTTGTGAAAAAATTTGTGAATTTTTTCTGTCTGGTGATCTTCCGCAAAATTTATTTCGATGAGGGGATTGTGATCTGTAATTATTTTAGCTAGCCGGAAGTGAGTGATTTTCCTGAGCTGTTGTTACTTTGAACGTTTTTGTTTGGTAGACTTTGGTCTTTTTTTTCATGTATTGGTTAAAAGATTTATTTGGTTCTTTGTGGTTTTGCGGTCTATTTTTGGTGATTTTGTCTGCATTCAGCAATGCTATGTCCATATCTACAACAATAGTAGCTCCCTTTTTAAGAGATGGCTTACCTTTGAAATTTGGAATCGTTTCTTAATGTTCAATAATTGGGTGAGTTTTTCGAGTTATAGAGAGTCTTGGATTTTAATATTTTATGAAGTTATTGTCTAAATATTGCTTACATATTGTAGTTTTAAATTTTTTGTTTATTCTAATTTCATATGATTTCAGCTTTGTCTAGTTTATCTACTAGTTTTTGAAAACCTAGGTCGGCTTCTCGAATTGATGATGGACTTGATGCTCTTTTTTTATTGCAACTTTTCGTAATTATGGCTTTAAGGTCATCATGAAAATTTCTGGCACTTTAGTGAATTTGTAATTGTGTGTATTTAGAGAATTTTTTTTTTCGTACTAGAGATTCAGTTTTTTTTTGTGTTTTGTGTATATATTTAATTTTGTTATGTAACAATGTGTAACGTAATTAATTCGTTCTTTTTTTATATGTAACTTACTATTTAAGATGTTGATTGTTGGGATATATTTGTTATGATTAGTGTTCCAACAATATTGTTTTTATATATCTGTTTTGTGGAATATTTGCTTGAAAGTTTTGTGTAAAAGCATACTCTAATCAATAGTTCCACAGTTTGATCTGGAACAAGGTATAATTGAACCTTTTCATAGTTTAAAAGATTTGAACATTGTTCTGTGGCTAACTTATTTGAGGTTTTGGAAGGATACAGTTTTGGATGTGAGGTTTGATTTTCATTCCATGTAGGAATGTTTTTATAATTGATTCTGCTACTGAATCAATTATAATATCTTTTTCAAGGTCTGGTGGTTGAATGTGTTTGTTTTTCCGGCTTTTTAAGAGAAGCGGAATTGTCCGAAATTTTTTCTTTGAGTGGTTGTATTTCATTTGTGGTTTTTTGATAGTTGTTTTTCATGTTTCAATTGGTTTCAACGATGTATGGATTATAATTTATGGTATTTTGACTGTTCTTTATTTTTTCAGGATTAGAATTATTTGTATTGTTTCGGTAATAATTCGAATCGATTGGTGTTTCATATTCGTTTTCGATGTGAAGCAAGTTTATTGAAAGTGTATGTTTTGTGTCGATTTTGTCATCTGTAGTTCGACAGTTTATGTGATTTTACTGCAATTCCAATGTTTCTGTTTTTTCAATTTCTGGAGGATCTGGTTGGGTTTTTTCTGTTGATTCTACTTCATTGAATTGTCTGTGGCATTTTGATGTACTACTCCTGTAATTTTGACTTTATGAAAATGAATATTGATTTTTTTCTTTGTGGTGATTGCGAATAGTAGAGGATCTTTATTGTTTTTGTTGTAAAATGGTCTAATGTTGGAGTAATTCCGTGATTTATATTTCGAGTATTTTCGATTTCTATGATTCGATTAACTTTGATTTAATTTGCTAGATGAATTTTTTGAACGATCATTGGATTATTATCTGTTCCGAGAGTTGGAATAAGAATGAATCCTGTTATAATTCGAAAAATTCTTTTTAATTGAATTTGGTCTTGAGTAATTATTTCGATTCTAATTTTTCTGAATAATTGATCTGCTATACCTGTTTTGTGAATAAATTTGTGAATTTTTTCTGTCTGGTGATCTTCCGCAAATTTTATTTTGACGAGGGGTTTGTGATCTGTAATTATTGTTGCTATCCGGAAGTGATTTTATGAGCTGTTGTTATTTTTAACGCTTTTGTTTGGTAGACTTTGGTCTTTTTCTCATGTATTGGTAGAAAGAAATTTTTAGGTTTTCTGTGGTTTTGCTGTCTCTTTTGGTTATCTTGTGTTTTTGTCTGCATTCAGCAATGCTATGTCCATATCTATGACAAAAGCTGCACCCTTTTTAAGAGATGATTTCACTTCGAAATTTGCAATCTTTTCTTAAATGTTCAATTTTTTGATGAGTTTGTTTTTCTGCTAATTCGTTATCAGAGTCTTGGATTTTAATATTTTATGAAGTTGTTGTCTGAATTTTCTGTTGCTTCTAAATTCATAGCTATTTCAGCTTTGTCTAGTTTGCACACTAGTTTTGGAAACCTAGGTCGGGTTCTCGAACTGATGAGTGATGTCATGCTCTCTTTTTTTTTGCAATTTTTCGTAATTGCGGCGTTAAGATCATTATGAGAATTTTTGTCACTTAAGTGTTTCTGTAACCGTGTGGTTTTAGAGAAAACATTTTTTGTACTAAAGAATTAAATCATTTTTTGTATGTAACGTATTTTTATTTGTAATTTATTTTTAAATCTAACTTAATTACTTCGTTTTCATATGTAGTTTACTATTTAAGATGTTGATTGTTGGGATATTTTTTGGTATTTTTTGTAATTAATAATTGGTATTCCAACGATATTATGTTTGTATCTGTTATATAGAATATTTGATTGAATGGTTTATGTGAAAGCTTATTCTGTTTCGTAGGTCCACAAGTTGAATTGGAACAAGGTAAAATTGAATTTTTCCAGAGATTATAAGACTTGAACTTTGTGCTGTGGCTGGCTTACTTGAGGTTTCAGAAGGATAAACTTGGAATGTAGGGTTTGATTTTCATTTCCTATAGGAATGTTCATTAAATTTAATTCTGCTCACGAATCAATTAAAGAATCAGTTTCAGGGTCTGGTGGTTGAAAGTATTTGTTTTTTGGGCTTTTTGAGAGAAGTGGAGTGGTCCGAAATTTTTCTTTAGGTGGTTGTGTTTTAGTTGTAGTTTTTGATATATATTGTTCATAATTGAATTGGTTTCAACAATGTGTGGATTATAATTTAAGATTTTTTGACTGTTGCTTAATTTTTAAGTATTAGAATTGTTTGTATTGTTTTGGTATTAATTCGAATCGATCTGTGTTTCATCTTCGTTTTCGACAAGAAGCAGCTTCATTGAAAGTGTATTTTCTGCGCCGCGTTTTACATCTGTAGTTTCATAATGTATGTATTTTTAGTGCCATTCCAAATTTTCTGTGTTTTCAATACCTGGAGGACCTGGTTGGGTTTTGTCTGTTGATTGTACTTGATTGACTTGTCTTTGGTGTTTTGATCTACTACTTCTGTAGTTTTGACTTTCTGATTTTGAATATTGCATATTTTTTTAAACTATTTTGTGACTGAGAATAATTTCTCTGACTTTTTGAATCGTTGTTGATTCAGTTCCTAGAGTTATCAAGGGATCTATTATTGTTTTTTGTCGTAAAATGGTCTACTGTTGGAGTAATTCAGTGATATTTTTTTGGAGTATATTTGTTTCTATTATTTTTGAACGATCATTGGATTATTATCTGTTCCGAGAGTTGGAATAAGAATGACTCCTGTTATAGTTCGAAAAATTTCTTTTGATTGAATTTGGTCTTGAGTAATTACTTCGATACTAATTTTTCTGAATATTTGATCTGCTATAACTGTTTTGTGAATAAACTTGTGAATTTTTTTCTTTCTAGTGATCCTCCTGCAAAACTTATTTCGATAAGGTGATTGTAATCTGTAATTATTGTAGCTATCTG
This sequence comes from Symsagittifera roscoffensis, assembly GCF_963678635.1. Taxonomy (NCBI): domain Eukaryota; kingdom Metazoa; phylum Xenacoelomorpha; order Acoela; family Convolutidae; genus Symsagittifera; species Symsagittifera roscoffensis. The sequence continues at coordinate 115,382 of NW_026971449.1, read as the reverse complement.
GAATGGGGCTTTTCTGGGCAGTTGTTACACTGAATATTTTTGTTTGGTTGATTTTAGTCTTTTTTCATGTATTGGTCGAAATGCTTTTTTTTGTTTCTCAGTGCTTTTGCGGTCTGTTTTGGTTATCATGTTGTTTTTGTCTGATTTCAGAAATGCTATGTCCAATTATACGACAATAATTGCACCATTTCTTAACTAATGGTTCACCTTTGAAACTTGGAATCTTTTTGTATAAGTTTAGTATTTGGGTGAAAACTGTCCTGCTAATTCGTTGTCAGAGTCTTGGATATTTTTGTTTTGTGAAGTTGTTCTCTGAATAGTGTTTACATATTGTAGATTTCAATTCTCAGTTTCTTCTAATTTCATGGTGATTTCGGCTTGTTCTAGTTTGTCTACCAAGTTTCGAAAACCTATGTCAGATTCTCGAATTGATGATGGATAGGATGTTTTCTTTTAGTTGTAATTTTGTGTAACTCTGGTGTTAGGTTCATTATTAAAATTTCATTTTCGTGGTTTTATAATTATGTGTATTGAGGGAAAATGCTTTCCTTACTAAAGTATAATTCTCTCTGCGAGTTGATTTAATGTTTCGTTTGGGGGTCTACCGAATTCATTGCATAAGACTCTTTGATGATGTGTCTTTCTTTCGGAGTCAAGCTTTTCTGAAAACTCGAAACTGAATATTGTCTTATCTGATTCATTTGCGATAGGTAGGACTGAAAGCCATTTTTGAGCTGCACCATCAAGAGTGGTTTGGGTTAAAGCTGTATGTCTATGTATCTAATTTTCATGGAGTGGTGTAATTTCTGTTTCTGGTCCTATATTTAAAAATATATATGATGTAACTGCATTCAGGTAGTCTTCTACTGAAATTTCATTGTCTGTTCCTTGAATACCATGAGTGGTTTATTAGATTACATGGATCTTCCACCCATAAGTTATGGATTTATTGTCATTTGGTCATTTGAAGTCATTCTGTTGCATGTGTTATTCGTGAAAAACTGTAAATTGGGTCTTTGTAATTTCATGTTGTTGCAAGTAATACGGTTTTGGAATTTCATTTTGAATTTGATTGGGTTGACAACTTTGGGTGTTTGTAGGGATTATTATTGCATATTATCATAGCAAGATGTCAGATTTTTCCTCTTTGTAAAAACTTTCTGTTTTGTCATGTCTGTTTTTTTGTGCAAGTAGGGTTCAAAAATATCTGTTTGATTTATATTTGCAATTAAATTATAACAAAATTGTACTTGTCCTCTAGCGGCATGACTTTGCGGATGGATGGCTAAGGAAACTTTAAAGTCATCATTGAAATTTTTGTCAAACTGAGTCATTTTTTGTGTTTTTTAATCTGTAAATTTTAGTAGGTTGATTGAAATTATAGAGTCGTACTGGTATGAGGATACATGATGTTTTTACTCTGCACTTAGCTTTTATTGATAATATATTTTTTGGTCGTTTACTGGTTTGTTTTTGTCTATCGAACTTTTTAGGTCCTGAAGTTCTTGTATTATAGTTGTATCCGATTCCAAAACTTCGTTACGCGTTCTTGAAAATTTTTTCTTAATATATTGTTTTTGTTTTGTTTTTCTTGTTTTTTTCTTGCCTGTCTTTTCGATCTGTTATATCCTATTTTTAGTCTATGTGGTGTAATTCCAAGAATATATATATATATATATATATATATATATATATATATTTCGTTTTGAATAAAAAAAATTGTGAAGTATTATAATTTGTTCACAGCCTAATTTATCTTTTAACATAAGGCTTAGGTTGCTGGGAACTTTATTTGCCAAATTGTTAGTTCTGACGTTTTCTGAGAGTTATCCTAATCTTGGGGCATAGATTGTCAAAGTTGACGGGTTGGATAGAGAGCATAGCTTTCTCGGTCGCTAAGATTTATTTTAAGAAATCTGCTTAATCGTACTTATGGTTTCGATTTTGTGATCGAGAATTGGAGAATGGTAGATAAATCCCAAAAGTACAATATATTTAGAATACAAGTAGGTCTTCAGATACTATTATTAAACGTACTAGTTTTTATAATGTGCTTTAGCCTGGGTCAGCTAAGGGGAGGGTTCAAAAAAGGATGGATAACCGATGTTATTCACTGCTTATCCTAATTATAATGATTAGTTTTTCAAAACTTTCTATTAGTCCTGGTTCTTGTATAAAAACTGGAGAGTGAATCGAAGTTTCAGGTCGTTAGACACTTCTTAACTATGAAGTGGGCAGAACGAAGTTGTTCTGATTGATCCAAGGGAAGCCTTGATGATCGAATAAATTAAATGATATAAAATTTTGATTTAAGTCAAAATTTCAGGATTCAAGGAAAACCTTGATGATCTGGTTTTAAAGGGAATCTAGATTGCCGAAAAGCAAAGATAGGCCTTGATGAAATTCTCGCTACAAAGCTTAAGTTAAGAAGTATTATAAAACTGAAGGATTTGATTCAGGGGTTATAGTTTTCAATGATAATATATAGTTATGTCTTATATGATGATGCAGGGATGAAAAAATGAGAAACGAGTCCTGGAGAAACAAGAAACTCTTTACAACTTTTTCAAAACAAACTTAAAGTTTTTTACTAACTAATTTATGTATTTTTGTTCAATAACTTTTGTTTTTACAAAAGTTCTGAAAATTGAATATTTGCAGATTTGATGAAAGGAATAACTTGTGTATCTTCTTATCAGTCGTTACTATTATTATTTAACATAGCTATAGAGCATCAAGAAGTTAATTGTTTAAAAATTACAATTTTGCTCCAAGTAAATATGCCAGGGAATGAAAATCTACTGCATGTAGAATTCTGAAGGCATATACTTTTTGCAGTTTGCGTCGCACCATCATGTAGTAGCTTGGTCCGTTATTGAGCCTGTGACGTTTTATTTGTCGTATCGTTTGAAATATCGGCGAATATCGCATAGATGTATTAAGATGTAGAGACATTTCTACTAAATTGTCCAATCCATTTAACATTTTGCAATTTTGCAGTTCTTGTATTGGTCTTAATTCCAATTCTATTCTAATTTGCTAGTTCTAGGTAGGTCTAGCTAAATCTAGTTTGATAGTAGGTCTTATTCGAGACTTTTGATTGCACCAGATGGTTTTAGGCCAGAGGTAGCCTACAATTAGAGTATTTTAAGATAAGGTACACCGTCTGTTCGCCATGCTATCTTATATTCGGTCGCAAAGATTCGTGCAACTTCTTAGTTTAATGCCGATCTTAATCTTACTCTTATATCACCTAGCCTCAATAGATCTAGTGTATACTGGTTTTTGCGAGTTGGTTATCTGGAAATGGTTTAAAAGGAGAACAACTGTATTCTAACTTATATTCAAATTAGTCCTATAGTTTTATCAAGAATATAATTGGTTCTGAATACTAGTTTTAAGCTGGTTCACTAGGGAAAAAGTCTCTACCGATCAGAGAAAAACAAAAGCACTAAGTTATTTTCGATTTGACCTTAGATGATTCCAAGAAGCCTCTGATCATTATTGAAAGATCCCGATTCAAGGAAGGATGGCAGTAAATTTGCTTGCAACAGCCAACCTAATGAAATGAACTAAGTACTAAAAAACTACAACCATCAAAAAAACTGCTTTTTTTTCCAACGTATGTTTTATGCGGTATTTTTCTTATCATTTGTTGACCTGATTTTATATCGGTTTATGAATTTCTTCCAAACAGCTTCCTTAAATGCTCAAATACTAGGGTGAGTCAGTTGGGGGCTAGTCTTTTGCTGCAAGTTCAAGCAGATAGAAACAGATACAAGGTTCAGTGCCTTTTTCCAATTGATACTGAAGGAACACAGCATCGATTGTTCGCTGCAAGCACAAGCCAGACCCCGCTGAACTAGATATTTTTACTTAGCGAAAAAACTTGAGCAGAAGATGTTTAACCGACCGGTCGTAGTATAAAAGTGAAGTTTTTGAAAAAATTCAAAAGCCGTTTATTCAAAAGCCATTAAAACAGAATCAGTTTTGGCTCTCCAATCTAATTTGGTCAATTTTTTTTGTGAGACTCCATTGCGGGTGACATTAGAAGCACAAAACTCGCAAAAGTTGCATTCATAAACGACCAACCTCTTATACTCTGCAAATAATTTAACACAAAAATTCAATTTCTCTTTTTCAGACTTAGCTTTCTTACTCAATTTACCAACTACGATGTCAAAATTTCCGTCAAGTAAAGTTAAAATATCACCTTCAAGATTTTGTAGCAAAAAACAACAAAAAGTTAGACTCCCCTGTGCTTTTTACATGCTTCGCCATAGTCGGTGACATTATTGGACATCCAGAAATTTAGAGACTCCCAGTCGGCAGAAGGAGCCCCGGGTTCCAGCGTGTCAATGGTGACTGGGTTCACATGAGGAACTAAAATGATTTACACACCGTATATTAGTTGACAGTAGAGGTTTTCAACAGATCTTACCTGCTTTTACAGTCAGACATGCTTATACATTCTTATTTGCTTATGCATTTAGACCCAAATCAGTTATGTTGCTCCTTTTGCGACTAAAAATGAGTACTGTCAAAAAATCAAAACACCAGGAAATTCTAATTAAGAAGAGGAGTAGAAGCTTTTAATTAAAAAGAAGAGAAGAAAATTTTAATTAAAAAGAAGAGTAGACAGGAATGGTTTTTGCGTGATTCTCGACGAATTCTTTACGTCAGTCCGGTTTGGCACAGAGTGCTAGTGGCAAATTGCTTATCATGCAATTCCAGACGATTCCATTACGGGGTCGAGGCCAACTCACTATGGGTATGTTGCGACCCTTGCGACCCAAAATGAGTAAATTGCGACTTTGCGCGACCGAACAATTTTTATGCCATTTTGCGCGACCCAAAAAGATTTGTAGCGACCTTACGCGACCCGAAAAAGTTATGTTGCGACAGTTGGGATTCCGTATGAGTATGCTGCGACTTTGTCCCTCAGAAGTAACTCGCGACTTTGCGCCACTCAAAACAGATATGTTGCGACATTGCGCGACCCGAAAAAAGAATGTTGCAGCCATTGCGACTCAAAATGTTGCGCAAGTTTGCTTGAACCAAAATTTTTCAAAAAGTGTTTTGAGCAACTCAAAAACGAGGTTTGCAATTGATGTTTTGACCGACTCAACCCAGGTATCCAGCAAATATTGCCATTAAAAACGAGTCTGTTCCGACTTTGCGCTACCGAAGAATTTTCATGCGAATTAACGCGACCAAAAAGTGCTAAGTTGCGACTTGCGTGACCAAAAAAAGCAAGTTGCAACCATTGAGACTCAAAAGAGATATTTTATGACTTTGCGCGACCTAAAAAGGTTCGTTGCAGCCATTGTGACTCAAAATGGGTATGCCGCGACTTTGCTTGACAAAAAAAAATCAGAAGTT
>NW_026971449.1:0-107500 GCF_963678635.1 Symsagittifera roscoffensis | reverse complement strand
ATATATATATATATATATATATATATGTAATCATCTAAATTCAAACAATAATGTTTTTGACCGTAAAAAAACTATCATTGGGATTTTTGGTTGCTCTGTGGAAAAATACTGCCTGGACTACTTTATAGGCATGCATAGCCAGGGGATTTTCTGTGCAAGATCTGAAAATTTCTATTTCTTTTATTATTTGATTCTCAGATCTGAAATTTTTTATTGCATATCTGACTAAGAATTGAAACTTTCAGATCTGAAATTTTGATCCAAAATAGAAAATTCTTCGAGTGAGGACGGGCAATCTTAAAATCATACTCAAATTTTTTTAACCATTTAAAGTCAATCAAATTGATTGTCAGAGTTTTTAGAAAAGTTTTATTTTAAAAACTACAGTACAAAAATGGAAAAAATAAAATAGTATCAACGGAGGAGGGTTGTTTGTGGTTTTGAAGTGGTACAACATTAGATCAAAAAAGAATTCTTCGAGCGGAGGTACTTGGAAGGAATTTCAATTCCAAATAAGTCCAGTTATAGTGAAGTTGTCGAAACAATGAACACGCAGATACAGGAAAACAGTTCAACTTAAAAAAATTCATCTAAATTGTTCTATCCTCTCAGGTCGTTTTTTCTTCATTTTTTTCACAGAATTGGTAATTTTTTATTCGAAAGTTTAATGCATTCAATTTCGGCTAGAATGTGTTTTCAATTTTTTAAATCAAAAATTGAGAGCTATTGGATTTTTTAAAATATCTTGTGCTAGCTTAAAACAATGTTAACATACCCAAGAAGAGCGTCAAAGCTAAGGATGTCAGACATTTTATTGTTAGTGTCATGCTAATAAACACCAAATATTGATTTATTGTTCTTATTTATATATCATAAGCAAACTTATCAAACTGTGTGATAAACAGTACGAGGCTAATGTGTGTGTTTTCTGAAATGTAAGTAGAATCTGCCTCAAGGACGCTCTTTTTGTTTGTCTTTTATACTTTCATTCTCTCTAATCGTACTGACAAAATTTTAACATGTTTAAAGGCTTTGTCTTTGAATTCCGGAGACATACACGAATGAAATTATGCGCCTAACTACCCGGGTCGGGCCCGCACCGAAGTTTCTCGGACAAAAATAGATTATATTGAGAAAATGTTGCCGAAAATATTGCCATTATAATCGATTATGTGTAACCAATTTAAGCAACATTTTCTATTATAATAGAAAGAAAATAGATTATTTTCATCAAGAATACATTGCCTTGTAATTCCACTAAAATGTATTTTTATCTCTACATAATCTCAATAAAATCTATTTTTTTGCCCTGAAATTGCCATGAAATCGATTGCTTTCGCCTAAAAATTGCAATCAAATCTTTTGTTTTTGGCATAAAATTGCAATAAAATCTATTGTTTTCACCATAAAACCGCAACAAAAACTATTGCTATTGCCATAAAATTGCAATAAAATCAATTATGTTGTCAAAAAAATTGATTAAAATGTCAGAAAAATTATATAAAGGCGAAACCTAACCTTTGAACAATGGGCAAAACAAATTTGGGTCAAAATCATGCAAGATAACCTTGGAAATTTAATGATGTCTTCAAGTTGTAAGATCACTAGACCCAGCCTAATAATTCACTTGACCCAGCTCTTTGATTTGGTTTTCACCAAATCAAATATGGGTCGGATTGGCAGCAGGCATGAAAGATGACTTTATTCAACAAAAAAGACTTTTAGAACTTATTCTAAGATACATTATCCAACTCCCCCATTACAATACGATGCAAATTAAACAAATTTACAAAGTCTTTTTTGTTGAATTAAGTCATTTTTCATACCTGCTGCTCATCCCGCCCATTCGAATCAAGTTTATTATTTCGACTTCCGATGGGAAATGCACAGAATGAAGTAAGAACAAGACACGTAACAAAACTTAAAATTCAGTTCGAAAATTACTTAAAAGCTTGTTTTGTTGCAAAAATCTTTATTTTCATGCTCAGGCAACTAAGAATTTGAAAAAGTTGACGTCGCACATTTTTTGATCGAATTTTTATATCAATTTTATTTAAATTATAATCTATTATAATCTATTATAAAACCAATATAATCGACATAAAAAAATAAAGCTTTATAATGGATTGTTTTCTCCATATAATCGATTATTTTACTCTGCGACCACAAAATCACCAGATACTTGATTATTAAAAGAATATTTTTTGGTTCGACCACAAAATTGCCAGATAATAGATAATAATTGGAAACACTTCGGTGCGGGGGGTCCGCGAGTAATTTTCGAAACTTTCGCGACCGAGGTAAGGTATTTCCAGAATTTGTCCGCGACTTAGAACCCCGTCCAGACTATGGATTTTCGGTCGCAGTAATATTAAATCCGCGACCGAAAACCCATAGTCTGGACATGGTTTTAAGTCGCCGACAAACTCTGGAAATACCGTACCTCGGTCGCGATCGTCGAGAAAATGAGACGCGGACTGAGTCTGGAAATCTCGTTCGCCATTGTCGAAAAATAAGTCCCATGCTGGCGATTATACTTTTTCACTCTGATACATTAGAGCTTATAAATCAATTAGATCAGGCTGTTGAAGAGGCACATAAAAAATTCGTCTTGGTGCGGTAAAAAAAAAATTCGCGGTGGTCGAAAAATTAGACCCGCATGGTCAAAAATTAATCGCGACAGTCCAAAAATTAGTCGCGGCATGGTAGAAAAATTAGTAATGGCGCTCAACAAATTGGTCGCGGCATGGTCGAAAATTAGTCCCGACGGTCAGAAACTTGGTCATGGCATGGTCAAAAAATTAGTCGAAAGGTTCTTCCTTGGCCAATTAGTCAAAGTTTTTTTTCAGTTGAAACGTTTTTCCTCGGTCAAACACAGCCCAATTGTTTTTTTTCTTCGAAAAAAAACCCGGGTTAGAATTGATCGAAATGATTTTCCTCGTTCGAATTTTGTTGAAATATTTTACCTCAGTCGAATTTGGTCGATTTTTTTGCTGGGTCAATTGTAATCGAAACATAGAAAGCTTGGGCCGAGTCTCTTGTAACATATCGAGCCAGTCCCGAGACGGACAAAATACCAATTGCAAGCCTCGGCCCGGTCATTTTCTTCAGTCGTTTTCCACCGATTGCTTTTGTTTTTTTTTGGCTGCGCTGATTGCCTTTAAATTTTCTGTGGTCGAGCCGGTTGCGGTTATTTTTTTATTCGGTCTCTCCGGTCACATTTAATTTTATTCGGTCGCGTTGTCGCAGTTAAAATTCCCTTGATCGCACAGGTCGCGGTTGCTTTTCTCTCTGTAGTGCCGGTCGCGGACACATTGCCTCGGTCCGCAAAGTCTGGAAACACCAAACTTTGGTCTCGACCGTCTGATCAAAAAAATACAACCTCGTCACGGGCAGTGCACAGTTTGACCTCTTAATGAACAAAATCATAGCTTTTTCAAACTTCTCAAAATGCATTTGTTCCTAAAAGCTTTATGTGTTTTAAGCAGACAGGTTCGTGGTCTATCGAAGGAAACCTGCGTCCAAGTTTAGGCGTAAATAATCGATTATAACGGCATGTGATGATAATTTTTTGACAAAGTGGTTTGAAGGTTTTATGATCGATTTAAAGGGTGATGTTTTCCAAGAGATTACAGTCTCTTATAATCGATTGTAGTTGATAACATATCATAAAAAACTCTTCAAATCAATTGTTATCGATTATAACCTTTATTTTTTCCAAACATTTGCCACGCCAATGACAAAATTTTTTAACTTTATGCTATAGGTTATTAACTTTCTGTCAAAAACAAAATCTCTTAAAGAGAGATGCGTTGTCTGAAATTGGTTCACCTGAACACAAAGTTTTACCTCGAAACAAAAGTTTTTTTTTAGAGATCCTCGCAAAATAATTTAAAGTTTCCAGCGGTTGGCGAAAGTCAAATTTTCCAAATAAACTATTAATTTAAAACAAAGTCCTAATTTTTTGGAGGTAAAACAAACTTAAAATGTGATCATGAACCAACTCTAATGGAGCAGAATAAAAAAAAACGTTATAATTTTTTATAGTTTGACTTTTTTTGTACAATTTTCTTATTTTCCATATAAACAACAAAAAACATAACTTATTAGCAACTCAGATTCAAGGAGGTCGAAGACCAGATGGACATTCTAAAACGATTATAAATGATTATAACTGATTACATTGGTTTTTTTCTGACAACTGACGAATTAGAAAACGGGTTAAGATAATAGTTTCTGACTGATTAGAGTTTTTCATATTTATATTTTAAAAATAGATGGATTAATAGACGATAATAATTGAACAAAAATTAAAGAAGCTGATTATAAATGAGTTTTATAAAGAGATATCATGATCAATATTAATTGATTAAAGTCAATTCTTTTTCAATTTTAGTAGGCCTGGTACTAAAATCATAGAATAACCGATTATTAACGCTTGAAACTGGATACGGGAAAGACACAAAAAGAATTTGCTTCTTATAACAGTTTTTGATACAAAAGAGTGAGAATTTTTTCGATAAAATTCTTGTTTTATAGAGGGGAATAGTTAGCAAGTAACGAATAATAAGGGCCTTTTGTTGTTGTATTAGGCAATTCATTAGTTTAATTGGACAATATGTTTGAAAACTTTCCAGTAGAAAGATAATAGCAAGTGTTCTTGATAAAAAGTAAAAATTGTTTTTTTTATTGACAGCTTCATCCAAAAATATATTCGTTCCGAAACATTTCAAAGATGTTGTCAGAAAAAAAAGATATTTGTACCGAATTTGTACCCCTTCAATTATAGTGAATGTTAATCCATCCATAGACATCCGAAAACAAAAACTAACACAAACTAGAACGCAGACTTAGATTTGGTAAGACTAAAAAAAAGGAGTTTGTCGAGAATTGGCAAGGCTGAAAAAAAAAAGTTTGTCGACAATTTTTAGAACAATCAAATTGATTTAACAAAATATCTCAGAAAACCACCAAAAAGTTTTTTTTTTTGCTGAAAACGATTTGCTTGCAACCAGCATCAATGAACCATCAAAAAATCAATTCGTTCGTTTTTTATTTAGTGTGTCCTCCCTTCTTCAATATTAGCATTGGCAGCGTTTTAAAAATTGACTAGCCTGCAGTTTTCACCATCGAGAGAAAATTGTATTAAGTGAAGTTATTTTGAAAAATAGATAACTTTAAAGAAAAAACTACATATAAGGCATCCAACAACGCTTTCTATTTTATAGATTGAAATTTTAAATGTGAATTTTCAGATTCATTTTATACTACAATAGTCATATCTGCAAGAGTATTGGTTTTCAGATCTTCTTTTTCTGTACTTGGAAGGAAAACCCCCAAACCCAAAAAGGCCAACTGCTTGCAACTGCTCTTCTTCATAGCATCATTAATCCAGTTGTATATCATTTTTGTCTTCAATCTTTCAATTCAGAGCAATTGATTAAATATAATAAAAATAAAAAAGTTCGAAAAAAATTGTTTACGACTTCTTCGGAAATATGAACAAAAATTGTCACATCTGTTTTAAGCAATTTGGTGCACCCGATTATAGAATCCGTTTGTGCAACGCGTGGGATACTTATCACAGTAACACACCACAACTCGTAAATTTTGAACTTAGTGATTTTTTTTGATGAGATTTACCAAACTTTGATGACTTAAATAACTTGAGCCGTCATTTTTTGAAAAGTATCTACATAGTGTTGGAAGATATATCTAAAAACCCTGCGGTACTTAATTTTTGCTGTCCATTTCTGCAATTCTCGGGGTCTTATGAAATCAGCCCTCTACAGGGACCAGAGGTTTGAATTTTCATAAGTAGTTATTATATTTTCTTCTTTCGAGCTACTTGACATCACCCACCATGAAATTGAGAAATTGAAATTTTGAAAAAAAAGTTCTGTCCATGGGTTTTTTAAAACTTTTGGTTTTTTGAAGAGGTGAGGACAAATGTGCAATGCTTCGATGTACTATCACAGCATCAAAATTTTGAGCTTTTATATTTTTTTGAGGTTTCTGAAAAATCTTTTGAAAGCCTTTAAAATAACGTCAAATCTCAAACACTAAAAAGTTTGAGCAATCGTATTTGGATACCACATCTGGAACCCCTGAGTTTACCTTATTATCATCACAGTAGGGTGAACTTTTCAAATTCTTTGAACTTGTTTTAAACAGTTGTTTTTCAATTTTTTTTTTGAAAATCTTATGAAATGTAATATATAGGTGAAAATGAAATTTCTTGCAAGCTCAAAGCTGACAATTTCATATGATCTGCTATCAAAAATATGGTTTTATCTCCAGTTACATATAATCATGGGCGGTTTTAGGGAAGGGGAGTAGGGGGACGCCCCCCTCCCTCCCCTCAGGGATTCGAGCCCCCTTTGTACTACTTTGAGATAACCATTTTTGATAATGGACACAAAAATTTTTCTAAAGGCGCCTGTGGCGCCAACTTATTCTAATTTTGAGAGGGGAGCGCGCGCCGAGAAAACGCGCTTTTTGGTCAACATTTTCTAAAAATTGCCGAAAGATGCCTTTGTTGGCCGTTCTTTTTTCATTTTTTCAAAATTTTGCCTGCGGCGCATCGATTTTGGCCAAAACAGGTTATTTCAGGGTCCTTGAAGCGCTTTGGGAGAGGTCGGAAAATCAGTTTAGTCGACCAAAATAAAAAAAAGCCTGGCGGATTTTTTTTTTGAAAATCCGCCGAACATCACCCCCCCCCCCCCCCCCCCCCTCGAGAAAATCCAAGATCCGCCCCTGCAAATAATAATATAAAATGCTAATTTTGTCCGGGAGAGTTCTAGCGAGTATATTTTTTTATTTTTGTCAATTTTTTTGAAAATTGGAAAAACCTATGATAGCCTTTTCTCCATGAAACAAATTTTCGGTGTTTTTTAACAGATTGCTTTTATTTTGAAAAGTTCGGTTTAAGCAAACATAAAAAGAAAGTTCGAACATCCAAATTTCAAATTTTCTGTATTCGAATTTGTTTTACTTAATTAAATATGAAAAAGCACCATGTTACATTAAAATGTATAAAAATAATCACACTTTGTTCTCAGACTTTGTTTAGATTAACTCAGAGCTTGTTTGATATGTTTCAGAACTTAATAGAAACCATTCCAAAAAGATACAGGTTTAAATTTTCATAAAAATTACAATTATCATCTGCAAGCAATTAGCAATTTCTGTAAGAATGCGTACAAAACTTTAACCTAGCCAAAAACAGCTTATCGAAGTCTTCAATCATGTTTAAATTAAGATCACTTGTGATTCTGATTTTATGATTTCTAGAATAACTTGAAGCGTAAATAGTCTCTGCATAACAGATACAAGGTGAGAACAAGCAATTGAGCACGCGGTTCTAAGGAAAGGCGATAAATACACATCATCAAAAAAGGGTGTATCCAAAACCAATTTGGAACTTTTAGGCTCTTGGAAAATGCCGGATTACTTTTGATACCTTTTGGACTTCTTAAAAAACTTTTTGCACATGAATTTAACAAAATCTATTCATAACCTGAAAACTCACAAAATTAAAACAAACAAAAATAAATTTACTTAATCTCAGAATAAAGGTTTTTGTTTGTGGAACCAGTTCTAAACCGGTATTTATATCCAATTATGTTATTGATAAAACTATCTCTAAAAAATATTATTAACACCAATCATATTCCATCTCTAACCTTTACACTTATTTGTAAGTGCTGAAACTACTTGTAGTTTCAGCACCAGATCAATTTGAACTAATTTTAGAATACAGTTGTTCTCATTCTGGCAACTAACTCGCCTAAACCAGTATACACTAGATCTATTGAGACTAGGAGATATAAGAGTAAGATTAGGATCGGTATTAGACTAAGAAGTTGCACGAACTTATCCGGCCGAAAATAAAATAATGTGACGACAGACGGTGTACCTTATCTGAAATAACTCTAGGAAAACAGTCAATAGTGCATAACTCATCTGGTGTGACCAAAAGTCTAGAACAAGACCTTAACTAACTTAGATTTAGAAGAAAAATATTTCAAAGTTGCAAAAATGTTAGACAGAATAGAGAATTTATCAGAATTGTTTCTACGACTCAATAGATCTACGCCACTTTTCCAAACAAAACGAGAAATATCAGGTATTGCGAGAAGACCAAGGTTATGACACGATCTACGATTAGTAAGGAATCTACCGATTGAAGTCATGCTAGTAAGACGAAAACCGGAAGACAAAGTTTTTGTATATAGAATCTTTGCTGCAGTAAATTTAAAATTTCAATTACTCACATAAAAACTTTCTAGAGAATAATTCTTCACTTCAAATGGTGCCAAACGTACAATTTATACGAAAAAATCTGCAGTAAATTAAAACATTTTGAATGAAAATATTTATTGAATAAAAAATACAAAAGTTAGCTAGTATAAAAAATTATTGTTAGTTTTATTAGTCTATACAGATCTTTTCTTCATCCCAGCTTCATCACCTAAAATATAACAGCAAACTTCAAAAAACCAAAATCATCTAAATTTTAATTTTAAACCTTTTTAAATTTAAATTTTTACATTGAATCTTGTCAAGAATTATCCTGGTTTTCTTTTAAATGAGCTTAATTTAAATAACAGATCATCCAGGCTTTCCTTGGATCTTTAAAATCCTTTAAATTAAACTTCTTCAAATTCTGATCATCAAGGTTTTTCTTGGATCAAACAGAACAATTTTGTTCTCACCTTCCCACATTTTTAAAGTTTCTAACGACCTCAAACGTTGATTCTTTTTCCAACGCCTACAAACGATCCTGGACTAATCGAAGTTTTGAAGAAAAAAAACAGTCCATTTTAATTAAGATAAACAGTGAAAAACTTCGGTTACTCCTCCTTCACTTGAGCCCACCCTCTTAGATGACCCAGGCTAAAATACTTAAATTTAGTAAATCATAAAATGGTATCTAACGATCTACTTGCTTTTTAATTATACCTGAACGTTGTAGATTGATTCACTATTCTCCAAATCTTGATCACAAATCACAACCCCTAAGTAAGATTAGGTAAGTCTATCTTAAAATAGAACTTAATAAGGAGAAAGTTAAAAATCATTCTCATGAATTGATATAATTTTCTCTCCCCAACCCGTCAACTCAGACAATCTATGCCCCAAGTTAGGATAACCACACAAAACGCGTAAGGATTAACAGTTTAAGAAATACAGAGACAAACAATAAGATATATAATTGATCAAAAAGACAAACACAAAAAAAAGACAAACATAACAAAACAAAAACAAGTTTGAAAAAGTCGATTTCCAAAACGAAAAAACGTAGTCTCTGAATCAGAAACAAATTAAATGCAGGAACTTCAAAATTTAAAAGATTCGATGAAAAAATAAGACGATAGACGACCAAGTAAATTTTTCCGACGCAGAAGCTACAACACCGTCATCAAAAAAAAGAAAAACGAAAAATGAAAATGTTTTATATCAACAATCTAATACGTCTATATAATTGGAATCAACCAATAAGACATATTGAATGTTACACACTAACAGTTTCACAATATAAATTATGATCGAGCACAACGAAAACTTTGACGATAACTCGATGTTTCCACAAAATGATGTACAAATGATCACATCGTGTACACATTTGTTACAACATAATTAAGAATCTATTCGAAAAAGGAAATATTGATGTGATATTTCCTGTTCTTCTGTTTCCTGTTTTATTTCAAGTAAAAAATAAAACGACAAATCCTCGACCACTTTCTCAATTAATATATGTAATATCACATCATATTATGGCATATTTACAATCGAAATTGCAACACCAAAACCAAATCACATAAAATACCAATTAGAAACAGACGATATAGAAAGTCTTTACAGAATAGATAAAAGTTATACATCACCAAAGTTCACAAAAAGCATTTTCAATATTCACAAACAATGTATTTTCAATCATCTATAGCTATCTATCCATACTAGTATTAAGAGAAACACAAGTGGACTCACCAACTCAAACATCCCGACATACAGCCGTAAGACAAGACATATGTACTTTCTCAAAATTTTCAAATACAATCCGTGAAAACCTCACTAGTAATGAAATATCACAAAATGTTAAAAACGATCTACAAAAAAACTTAGCATAGTTTATAAATGATTATTTTGTATTTGATCTCATATCACTAGCAAGAAAAAGTTTTCGACCACAAAAAAAGCACAGACGATGAAACTATACTGGCAGATGAAACAGACTATGTTTAGAACCCTGAATCGTCTCATCAATTATTTGATATTATACCAACTGATATATCAAGTCAAGCAATTACCACAGTTTTCCTCCTTAGAGATTATGTTAGAATAATTCCACCATCTATTGATGCGACACCTTTAAACTACAATTCATTATTCACTGACAGAACAGGAAACAATAGTTAAAATTGTACATTAATCAATCAAGAAAATTTGATCGGAACAAGAAATCCTACACAACAAGATATTCAAACTCCATCACCTATCGTAAATGAAGAAGTAGTTGAAACAATGACAACAACAACGCAGCAAAGCATTTCCCCTACTCACCCTACACTTACAATTCCAGGAAATGAAACTCAGCATTTCCACAAACAACTTTACAATCCACAGTAAAGCCTTCCGTTATTACAAAAAATTCACATATGGACTATAAAACACTTAGATCAGTAACGACATCAAGACAAACAAATAAGCAAAAAATTTCAAATAGAAATAACTTCTCAGATCATAACTATATGTTTTTTGCAAAATCCAAACCAACAAAACTCCCCAATATGGATATTCAAAATCAATCACAATCACAAAATCAAAACGGACCACAACAAGGCTTGCAATTTTTTTTAATGGTCAATCACGAACTACACTAGACCGTAGCGAAAATTATCACCTTTTTCAACAAAAAAAACATAACAAACAAACACCATATTAGGAATCAACCAAATTACTCAGAAGATGAAGAGTACTATCATCAAAACCAACAACGATTCAATACAAATCAGCAAAACAATATAAGGAACATTGATCAACCATATTCTTTCTATCAACCAGATGTTTTCAAACCATATACGCAAAATGAACAAGCACGACAAACAAGACATAATCCAACGTCAAACAATAAAAAAATTTTTAATCAAAAAAATCCTGTAAACACACAAATTTACCAACCAACTCAAATGCAAAATGAACTCCCAATACCATATTATCTACAATTACACGGAATATCAAAAACCCAACTTACAAATTTCTCTCAAATATCAAATACCGCAGAATCACTACAAACGACTTTGAATCCATACCCTATGGATGGATACTCTATGTCTTCAAATAAGCCACTAAGGGTATTCACAGGAACAGATCCCGAAGACTCAGTAGAAGATTGTTTAAATGCAGTCACATCCAATTTGATTTTAAATATTGGACCTGATACAGTAAAAACAACACTTCATCAAATTGGATACATAGACGCACAGCTCTATTCCAAAACACACTTGATGGCGCAGCCCAAAAATGGTTTTCCATTTTACCTATAGATATTAAATCAGACTGGAAAAAATTCACACAAGAATTTTTAAAAATGTTCGACTCTGAAAGGAACAAATAACACCAAAGATTCTGATGCAATGAAATTTGTAGAATCCCAAATGAAACAATTAAACAACCTGCAGTAAGAATTGAAAGATTAGTACGAAAAGCATATTCCCTCAATACGCATGACTATAAGAACACAAAATGACAGAACTTTCAAGAATGACTCTAACTCCACAATTACGGGAAATAGCGATTAGAAAGAGAGCATCACATCCATCTTCAATTCGAGAACCCGATATAGCTTTCAGAAAGCTAGAAGTTAAACTAGAACAAGCCGAAATCACTGTGAAACTGGAAGAAACAGAAAATTTTGAAATTACAATATGTAAACAACATCCAAACTACTACTTCACAAATAAAAAACATTCATGACACTGAATTAGCTGAAAAAATCTCGAGAAAAACCCAAATTTTAAAGGCAAACCATCATTAAAAAAGTGGTGTAACTATTGCCGTAGATATGGACATAGCATTGCTGAATGTAGACAAAAACAACAAAATAATCAGAACAAACCACAAAACATCGAGAACCAAATATATACTTTTACCAATACATGAAAAATACCAAAAAATAACTTCTCAGTAAGTCAAGTCCATCAATATAACAAGAAACAGAACAAACAACGAGTACATATGTCAGACCTTTAATTCAAACCAATTCTCAAATTTTTTCGATTACCAATTTCATCCATCAAATACACGAAAAATACAAATTCAGATATAATTTCATTACGTGTATACAATTATTCTCAATATAAAATTACATTACCTCTAGGACGTCTAGGTTATTGTAAAAATAATGCAACAACTTCTCCCACAATAGAAAAAGCATAAAGACTGAACAATATTTTAAAACTATTAGATATACGTCAATCAACCATTCTTAAGGGAGAAACAACAATAAAAAATATAATAAGTGATAAATAACGAAACACAGACTTTTTCACAAAAACCTTTTTTTGAAACCAACTTTTCATATAGCAAAATAAAACACTGAACAACAAAATTTCCTTACAATTTTCAATTTTCAACAATTTTCAATTTTCAATTTACACAAAATGCATTTGAAAAACTAGCCGAACTGCTATTAAAATACCCAATGGCTTACGCCACATCTAAGTTTGATGTTGGAAAAGTAAATTCACCACTATATTTACCTCTGAAACCTGACGCAATTTTCAAAAAAAACAACGAACAAGTAAAACTCCAATTCACATGCAAGATTAAATCAACAGATTACTAGACATACTAGAACAGTATGCAACTAATTCCCCGGTAAATAAATAAGATCAACCAAAAGGAATCGCATTCATAAATCATGTTATTATTTTAGCTAAAGGAGAATCATTAAAAATTGTTTTATAAGCAAGATACCTCAATACCCTCATTGATGAATCTATATGTAACTGCCTCATAGAACCAATTCAAGCAACTCTCACAAAAATTAACGGAAAACACTTTACAACAGCTGACATCGACAGGGCATACAACCAAATGCCACTTGATGCACAATCACGACAGTTAACGCATTTAGTTGTTGGAAACCAACAATACGAATTTAATAGACTTTTCTATGGAATCTACATAGGACCAGCAGCATTCTCAGCATTTGTGAGTAAAATTTTTTCGACCACTCATTCTCAGTAAAAATGTCATAACATATTTAGAAGATGTTTTCATGCTATCACCGACGAAAAACGAAATGTTTATTGTCTTAGATAAATATCATCAAATACCACTTAAAGAAATCATGAAAGCAGTCACGGATAAACCACATTTTTTTCTCATCCGTGTAAATTTCCTTAGACATATTATAGAAGAAAATACGATAACTCCGTTAGATCCCACATAGAGGCAATCATAAAACTGCAACCTCCATCAAGTAAAAAGAAAACCCAAAAATTTCTTGGAATGCTTAACTTCTTAAGTAAATATGTCTATAAGAAGCAATTATATGTAAGACCATTTTATAACAATCTCAGACAGCAAAAAAATTTTGAATGGACAACCGAACATCAGAAAAAATTTGAAGAAAAAAAAAACACTCATCACTGAACAAATATCAAACACTATTTCAAATACGGACCAACCGATTTATGCTATGTGCGATGCCTCAAATTTTGGCATCGGCGCCGCATTTTACAATCACACAGTGGAAAAAATAAGATGATTCTCATTTCAGCAAACTCAAGACTATTTACACAAGCTGAACTTAGACAATCTACACTTATGAGAGATTGCACAGCTACAATATACACTCTCACAGAATATGTTGTTTTAATCAGTTCTTTTTACATCCATCAGTCAAAACATCCATCAGTTCTTTTTACAGACCATAAACCTATCATTTTTCTCTTATACAAAAATCAAATCCAAACCACAGAGTTTATAGATTTCAAATGATTTTAATGAAATTTCCAAACTTATATATAGTTTGGACAGCAGGAAAAAAGCTTGCATTACCAGACACGCTCAGTAGAAATACACCACCTGAATTATTAACAAGAAAAATAACAGTAGAAATAACAAAGAATTTAAGTTTTTGCTTGCAAGAGACGAAACATCACCACGATTAGAATGCAAATATGCAGTGAAAATTCACGTTGATCACGCACAAATAAATAAATTACAACACTTTTCTTTATACTTAGATTGCCAAAAAAAAACCACTACGGAGTAGACCTATTAGGAAACTCTACGTTTCAACAGATACCAAATTCATCATGGATCACAAACTTTACACAACAAAAACCACTCAGACAAAAAATGTATAGGACAGACTTATTCCCTTTAATATAAAACGAAAATCTAACTGACAATATAGGTATAACAGGACCTCCAGATACCAATTCAAACCGATACAATAAATCAAGTTTTCAACCTCCATGAACCCCAGATAATATACCTCTCTCAAAAATAGAAATTGAAAACATCTTTCTAACAAAAACAGAGAAATTAACACTTGAACTGCTACAAAAGTACCTAAACTTTGACCCAGTCATTAGACAATTGAAGTTTTGGCGCAATTATAAAACAGAACCCCTAAAAGCAGATATCACAATTCTAGAAAAAAAGACCTTTCAGATACTTTAGAAAACTCAATAATAGATCCATAAATGATAACCAAATATCTGATTTAAAAATACCCTGTTTACCACTAAGTATGGCATTCCTAGCATTTCACATTTCACATTCCTTAAATATTAGAGGACATGCATGATCAGAAAAGAAATACTCAAACTTTATTCAAAATTTTTATTTTCCAAATGCAACGATCTGGATCAAAGTATTATGCAACGATTGCATAACATGCCAATTAATTAAAACAATAGAAACATCAAAAACAAATAGCAGAAAAACAAGATTTTAGAAGACAAAATTTATATTTTAACCACAGAACCTCATTTGATACAAAAGGACCAATATCACCCTCGTCAGAAGAAAACTCATCTATAATGGTCATAGTTGACGCATTTACCCACTACGTAGCACTCAACCCAGTACCTCCTTGTAAAGCCTATTATACATATACAACACTTTATTATCACTGGATAGCAAAATTGGATTACCAGAAATCCTTGTCACAAATAATGGCACTAAATAATGAAATAATCACACTATGCCATTTATACAAAATTAAACACAAACCACAAACATCCCATGCCCTTTGGACTAATGGTTTAGTCGAAGGAATGAACCGTTCACTACAAGAATATCTCTGATGTATCATAATGGGAAACGATACAAGATATACTGAATGGTCAACAGATGTAAAATTATTCCACATAGCTTACAATTCAAAAGTAACAGCAACCTTAGATTATCACCTTGTGAAATGGTTTTTAATCAAAAACCACGGAATCCAATAATGTTTACAGCAAACACACAATGTTATTGCCATTCTACAAAAGAACCAATTTTTTATAATCTACCATTACATACACACGATAAAAATCATTTTCATCTCCCATAAATTTTAAAACTAACTTCCGGCACACATACTGAATAGATTTTGAACAAAGATAAAAAACACAAGGAAAATAATAAAAAATAGCCAAAAAACTATAACAAAGACGGAGTGTTCATTCCCAAATAAATTCTCAATTCACACCAGCTACAAACTTGAAAGTTGGAACAAATGTCTGATCCCAAAATTTGTAACACAAAAAAGAATGTCTAAAAACTACAACCAATCCGTTTCAAATCATCAGGACCGTTTCAAATCATTGATAAAAACACTGTTGTAACATATAAACTTATTGGTTTGAATAAAAAAGAAATTGTTCAGCATTGAAACAGTCTTTTACCCTATTACCCAAAAGAATACGCTCTTCGTGAGCTAACACAATTATACTCCTTTACAGGATTCAAAGTTGTTCACGACATATCAGACAATAATCAAAAACAAACAAATGACGCAAATTGTTTATCACAATTTTCAGAATCTAAAAAAAGGAAAAAACCGACAAAAATCCCAAGAAATAAGCAATAAACAGATACCTCAGAAACAAAGAAAAAACCAAAAATTAAAAGAAAAAATTTTACTGCAAGAAATAAAAGAAAATTCTCAACAACGACAATCATCGCGACTTCAAAATCAACCACAAAAAAAGTACAAAAATGTCATTCCACAATTTTAGATTTTTAAGAAAATTGAATTCCAAAAGCCTCTTTCTAATTGGTTACTCCTGAATACCCCCAATCATCCCATAAACTAAAACAAAAGTAGTAAGCTCATTTTTAGATCTTCAGACTTTTCTTCAGCAAAAATTGCCTATATCCAACTCACGTGTCAAAACTCAAAAAACAATCGGACCACACTCAAATTTAGCCTCAAAAAGTGAAAAATTAGTTCGGCAAGAACGAATAATTTTTCAAATGCTGCTTTCCAAATTAGTCAAATTTCCCAAAATCATATCTTCAGATTTTTTTCCCACCCTATCAACCTTTTTTAAAATCAGCATATTTTTTGTTATAGATACTTTCGAATTATTTCCTTTTCTCTTTATAACATCCCGCAGTTTTTCCAAAATTTTCTATTCCCTACACAAAACCTACCTCAACTTTGCAAAAATTCTTGACCACCTCCTCAGGTACGATATTTCAACAACTATCTAAATGTTAAGACACCTATTCAATGAAAAGGTCAGTTTTCTTCTTTTAGTGATTTTTTTCACATTTATAAAATCCCTAATTCTGACAATATGCAAACGTATAAAAAAGGCAATAATAACTTTTGCGTTAGCAACAATACTTTTAATCACTTTCATAGAAGACTTTTATTATCAACATAAATGTTCTTCATAGGTAAAAAATTTGAACAACTTTTCAAAATTTCTAATCAACAACCCAAACAACAGTCCCCACCGACTACGACATCCCAGGATTCTCCAACAACATCAACAGTCAGATAAATCAGACAAATCCAGTCAGACAAATCAGCCACATTCATCAACACGTATTTCATTTCAAGAAAACCAATATACATTTGAGGAAAGAAATTCACTTTAATCAGATCCTCTAGAACCTGCAGTTTGCCACGCACACCTAAGCGAACCCCAAAACATATTATCCTCTCTTCATCAAGACCTTAATAGAACAGGACATCCAAGTCAAAACCAAAGTACATCCACAATAGATAGACAAATCATACATCCAAGACTAAATAGAACTTTTACAACTCCCAGAGTTCAATTTAATATACCCTCATCAACAATCCCAAATCCTCTAGATCTTTCCACTAGTACAATTCAAAGTACCCTCCGCTATTACTTTTTACCACACAACAAAATAATCCAAACACACCATCGATTACTTAGGATCAGCCCCCGCATCCGAAGAATATCGTGAAAAGCCCTTTAACCCCCCAAATTCATTACAACGTCTCCCATATTGGATGACACAAGCTTTCACTCAAGGTGAAAGAAACTTGGTAAACGACCCTACATATATCTTCGGATACATATTTGTCATTACCAGAAACCCTCTCACTTCCTTCAACCCATTCAATAAAACAGACCCCAACAACATCATTTCGTCCAAATTTCCCAACAAATTTAGACGATAGATATAAGGAACATTTAACCAATACAACACGCCTACGATTAATTGGAATATATTCGTAGCATCCCCTCTATTTTTTGGTCAATATCTCGACAGTAACAGACTACATAATTGGCCACTCAACAGATTACAATATCGACACGTTATTCACAAAGACATACAGGAACACAACATACGAATCCTTACACAAGACAACCTTTAAAATTTGAAATAAATGTAAAATTAAACAATTAGGTACATCATCCTCTCCCCTTAGCATCAACACTTATAACAGCTCAATCATTACCTCCCCCATTTATCACAACAGAAGTTATCTATAAAAACGATAGATATACAAAAAAGACACTTGGATACATTACATTCTATAATTCATATTCAGGACTATACTAAAAATGGACTATCTGTATTTTTAGTAATCCTTCTCCTTCAAAACCTACTCCTTTTTACTTTTTCAGAACCACCTAATCATAAAAACCCTTCTCCCCGAACACTTCCCAAGATTTACCTGCCACACACTATGATTGTGAAGAAAATGAAAAAAAACACTACATAAAAACGCTATAAACCAGGTAACTCAATGCGAATCCAAACCACAAGAAGCAGAAACAACAAATATAAAAGCCACATTTTATTCAAAAGCCCGAGCTACACCATAATAGGATAAAAACTTACAGCAACAATTTCAGAGAAAAATGTAAATTGTTCCCAAGTCTCAAATGGAAACAAAAATAGACTTGTCTAAGAATCTTTCTATCAAAGTAATATAGGCACAAACCGAAAATTGGTAATTTTTCAAGTTATTTCAGACACTGCACATCAAGCGGAACTTGAAAGGTACCAAGGTCATATAAAATTAGATGAAAAAGCCCGTTCAAGGGCGCACATGAACGAAAAATTTTTGATCTCCATGATAAAACTTGGATACCACACATTGGAATAAACAACCCTTCTTATTGCAAAGCTGACACAAAAAACAAAAGATATCAATAAATTAAGTTTTTTGATTGGAAAATCCAATTAGAAAAAGTACAACCAACACGAGATTTAAAAGACGACACTATCATTTATCAAGGAATACGATTAACTTCTGGAAAAGATCAACGATAGTGCGATCCAACAACAAGAAAACAAGCAACTATTGTTTGGTTCCCCAAAGACACGTGTACCACATTTCAAGTTGCAAGAATACACGCAAGAATGGTAAAATTTCAACAACAAAAACTATCGTTTTGAATCCATCCCTTATGATCAATTAAACCCTGCCAAAATCCGACAAATCATTTCAACAATATCAACAATATCAAAAACAAATTGACACGTTTTCAAATCTACCCAGAAACAGAACTCGCTTGCAAATATAACACTCCATTTTATAAAACACAAAACTCAGAAATTGACATGAACACAGGAAAACTAATAACTATCCCAAATCGATCACATCACATTTCAAATCGTGACGAAAACTCATACATCTGAGTAACATTTCTGAAAAACACAGTAACAACTGGTGGAGAACTTCGACCAAGAGACAAAAGCAGTGCACGTTTACAAGAACTATCACTTATGAACAATTACTATTTCGATGCAATTCACTATGACACACAATTAGACATAAAACTAGACTATACAATAAGTAGAGTCTTTCAAGAAATGTCACTATCAGAACTAGAAACGCTTCATCACTTATGTGAATTTGAACGAACACATATTTTACAATCACTTGCACTTCCAGTATTAAAAATACCTTATGCAGGATATTTGTTGTCAGGAAATAGATCAAATGTTATCGACTACGAAGGAAGTGTTTTATGGTACTACAATTGCACGAAAAAAGTATAAAAAATTATATGTATTTGAAGACAAAAGCTGTTACAATAGAATCCCCATATTCTACAAAAATAAAGAACCTTTTGTTGACACCATTTCTAGAGAAACATTTTTTTTTGGGATACAGCTGTCCCATAAGGGATCTGGAAATAGCCACAAGATTGTACACTTAAATCCCGATGAATATAAATATTATCTTCTCACACCATATCCTACACTTAAGCCAACATTAAAGAAAGTTTCACCTGAAAGTATCAGAGCTATTGCTAGAAACCCAAATATAGAATTACAATCAATAGGTATATACTCTAGACCAGATATTCAAGATCACATCTGCACACAACAATTTCAAGAGTTTCTTACAAAAATGGATACAATACAAAGACAATCCATCGACCAAAACTTAAGAAAATTTTCTGAAACTGCAACGATTTTCAGACAAGACTACAGAGGATATTTTAAAGATATAAAATACTACATTTATTTAAACGGTGAAAAATACCGTACACAAGATATATCACCCATCAATTTTTTTAGTTTTGTAAATTTGAAAAATGAACTCTTCGCCTTTCTAGGATGGCCCTACAACATATTAGAAAGATTGACTATATTATATGCAATGTTTAACTTTTTTGATTTTCATTTCTCATTATTGAATGGAATCTATAATACAAGTGCAATACACACACAAATAAACAAACAAGCAAGTGTAGCACGCTTAATTTTCGCAGGATTTTTCGCAATATTTTCAACCTCAATTAACAAAACCCTTCCAGACGCTCAAATAAAGGAATATAACAAACAACTATCACCAAATGCATGTGATAATGCACACGACAACAAAAATACAACACCTACTGCACCACAATTGCACACTTTACATAATTAGCATCTAGTATCTTTAGTACAACGAAATTCCAGGAATATAGCCCTAACAGAGCACAACTCTACAAGTCGTATTTATCAACAAAGTCCAGTTACTCACATAATACCGCCTCAATAATGTAGAAGAAACGTATGAACAAATTATAGATCAGCCACATACCACTAATTTCCGTTCTCAGAGCCGCCATTCTTTTAGCCTACGATGAGCCGCCAGATTGGATCCCACAACTGTTCCCTTTCATACCCATCCAATCTCCAACGTCACTATCCAAACATATCACTTTCTGATTTCACTCCCTATCTTGTACCATCATACTCTAATAATTCACCAAGCATGGATTCAGATGACACTTCCATAAACGCAGTTTTTCACACAAGTTCACAATTTAACAACTCTGATATTGAAGACCCAGACGAATTCCCAGACTCCGAGCCTAGCCCATCCACTTTTCCCCAACCCCCCTTCAAACACTCCATACTCAAATTACCGATGAACCTTACTCAGCACAGTAGTAGATGTTGGAGGTGATCAGGGGGGGGGGGGGGGTCCCCTGCAGACCCACATGTATTAAGATAGGGAATAGAGCATCCGGTCTGCAAGCTATGTATTAAGATTAGGTATAGAGTCTACAATGTATTAAGACAGGGAATACCGATGGTAAGGTTTTTGGTTTTAGTGATGGTAAGATAATGGTAAGAAAAACGTAATTTTTGTGTGGAAATGTCTAGTTTTTTCGCAAAAATGTTTTCGCTTGTTAACTAATTTGTAAATATCAAAGATTAATTACGCGTTGGTTGTGTAATGAAGGACTTTTAATTAATTTTTTGATACATGGTAAGTCAATGGTAAGAGTTTTTGGGTAAAAACTTGGATTTTTTATGAAAAAATTTTCAAAAAAATAATTCAAAACACGATAAGATTTTGTATAATTTGATCTAATAAAAATTTATTAGATAATTTTACTTTCTATCTATCTGAATCTATTCTGAAACCTACTGAAATTCGAAAAATCAATTTTTTGAGAAGAAAAATTAAATTACAATGAAAATATATAAATCACTGCATCGTATAGTAACCTTACTGCCATAATTTACACTTACCAATGAAAAAACTACAAATTTACATAAAATTACTTATAAAATTCAAAACATGCACATCATGAATTTTATTCAAGTTTGTCTGGTAGAATTTAAAAAGAAGAAATGCTGAATAAATTGCGTAAAATCCACACAAATTATCAGTTTTTTGTAGCTTTCGAGGAACCATTCGCCGATACTTTTTTGTTAGAAAGGAATAAATTGTTCTTTTCCGACCCAAAGAATTAGCAAAATAGTAAGTTTTATCCAATCGAGCCATCATGATCCAGTGCTCCCCTCTATCATTGCTTGGAGCTGAGTTAACAATTGCAAAAGAGTATTTTGTTAGTTGAGGTACTTTATCAGAGGGGTAAGGTCCCATGTACTTGAACCTGATTTCAGGAATTCTTTCAATAATTTGCAGAAGTGAAAAATTATCCATTTTCGCAAATGTTAGCTGATTTACATCTAAAACAAAAAAATAGAAAGTATGATATTGTATTTTAGGATGATAAATCCTAAAGTTATTGACTTATTCGCATTTAGGTACTGAATCAACAAAGTCCCAAACACAAAACTTGTGAACTGGACAAAATTTGTTGAACACTGATTTACAGTCTAGGTTGAAGAAATGTCTTGGGTTTTCAATTAAACAGCATTCATTAGCTGCTTTTTCTGGAGATTTAGGTCTGAAGAAAAACAAAATAAATAGTACAGAGACAATCACAATGAAAAGTCCCAAAAAAGCTACAATATTTTTATAGGAACCTGAAAACTCAAAAAAACTAAACATTTTAAGCGACTGTTCCGATTTTGTCAATTTGAACATTTGATAGTCTTTCTCCCAAGACTATCACTTCCGTTACTTGCTCCAAGGGAAACTGAAAAAACATTTCTAATCTCAAGCTTTCTCCACTAAGTTCTGGATAATGCAACTGTTCAGCAGCATCCTGTAGTGAAGTCAAGTCAAAAACTAGAATATAGCGATTTTGAAAATCTTCCATAGGAAGAGCTGGGAAATCTTCGTTAAACTGCATTGCTTTCATTGTTGTAACATAAGGTCGACAAGGAGAAGTTGTATCTAATGAAACAATTGCTCTTCCACTCCGAATAATTCCAAGTTCTCTTAAATGAAATTGCTGATAGCTGAAAGGGTTTTTATGAAAACAACCTGCAAAAGCTGAAATTGTATTCATTGCAACAGCTACTCTTCTTATTGGAGCGTTATTGAATATATTTTCTTGTATGAATTGATTTTGACGAGATGGAATGATAAAGGTGCTTGCTATAGTTTCCATGTAATTGTATTGAGCAGGTTCTCTTTCCAGATTCCATTGCAAGTATTGATGATTAGGTTCAGCAACTA
Source organism: Symsagittifera roscoffensis (assembly GCF_963678635.1). NCBI lineage: Eukaryota > Metazoa > Xenacoelomorpha > Acoela > Convolutidae > Symsagittifera > Symsagittifera roscoffensis. The sequence goes on along the minus strand of NW_026971449.1, from coordinate 84,675 downwards.
AAATTTTTCTAGTAAACAACGAACAATCAGCTATTTTCAGACTGACATTTGGATTATCAGATAACATGTAAAAATTAGGTCTAGCTCGAATAAGTTTAATTCGAACGTTGGTATTTGGTAGCAACAGTTTTTCGCAAGTAAAAAAATCAATGGCGAGCCTCCCGTAGAGTGAAAAAGTTATCCCTGTTCCCAAGGAATTTGCTCTATCAGTGAATGGATACATATCAAATGCATCAGGATTTTCTTCAAAGCTGTATCCATGACAAGCAAGAATTCCTTTATTACTCACTGCTGACGAGTTGAATTCGTTCGATATCTGTGCCTTATGAGGATATAATCCATTGGCATTGTAAACCATTGTATTGTTAAAATAAACTTCACAGTTGGAGAATAGAGAATGTAGTAGATTGTTTACATAAGTTAAATAAGTTTGTGGTTCCTCATCTGAGTCTTCCTCCGATTTTGCTTTATGTTCTGCTTTTTCTTTTTTGAAAGCATCAAACAATCTTCCTTTGAATAGTTGATGCTTTAAGCTAAGATGGGTATCACGCATATCCAAGTAGAGATTACGATCCGTTTCAATTTCAAACTCAATACTGCTTTCATCCAGAGAAGTACTGGGGAATACTTCTTGTATGCAAGATGACATAATTGTTTCCAAAACTGGGAATTTATCAAAAATCTCCAATGAAGAATTTGTAAAAGCCCGGTACCAAAAATGACTTTGGTTTACACTCATTTTATATTGTCAAAAATGTCTTTGCGAGAGCGACTGTTTTTCGCTCTAATTTTTCGAGAAATGGAACTGGTTCTAGCAGTTCTACGCTTAGATTTTTTTTTTCCACCTCCCAATTGTTTCCGAACTGTTTTTGTTCCCTCATCTTTTGCAAATGTTTTGAGTTTTTTCGTCCACTAACAACTTCCCCAATCTCTGGAGCAGCGATTTCAAACAAATCTGCCCTAATTCTTTTCGCAGCTAGGACTATATTTTTTGTAATAAAGGGGAGTGCAGTTCTCCCAAGAGTTTGTGCAAGAGCTCCAAAACCTCTTCCACACTGTCTTGCATGTCCTCGAAATATAGGGAAATCAGCTGAATTTCGAGCGACCATTTCGTATGAAGTTTAAATCAAAAATGATTATTCGAAATCTTGCGGAACAAGAAAACAACTCGAGTGATTCCTACGGACACAAAAGGAATTTTTTCGCCTGTACTATCTCTTAGTTCTATCTTGATACTATGGAAAGAATTTTTCAACAGCTTTTTAAACTGTAAATTTGTAAAGGATTGATAATTTATGTACTGTCCTGTAGAAATTATATCTCCACTCTTCACTTTGGAGATAAATGGAATACAACGCAATAAGGGAGTTTTTGAATCACTGTATATCATTAGGGAATGTATTCTTATAATGTCGTAAGAATACTGAGGATGATGTGGACCTTTTCTTTTCATTATAACCCCTGTCTGATTTTGTTCTGAATCACAACCAAAAATGTGGCTCAAATCAGCACTCTGAATTATAAACACTGATTGACTCTCAGGTAAATGAACAGCAACTTTTTGTGTAATTTTATCTACTGATACATAGATTCCGTTATATTCAAAAACTTGAGCTCCTGGACGTTCTCGAATTTTGTTGTTCATGGCCACAACTATATCAACATTACTTGGATACAATCTTGGTTCAATGTTCATCGGTACAATCTTTCTGTTCTCCTCAGAACTTTCTCAACCATCTACGAATGTAAACTTTCCCTCTGTAACATTTTGGTACAAAGAAGGGTATGATATTTCTGAAGAACTAAGACTATTATTCGGATAACAATTAAAAGAAGCGTTGGAAACCAACTCAATAGTGAAAGAATCCATGACAACTGATCGGTAAAAATTTAGTATAAAAATTGATTTACCTTTAATCAGAACATTTTCTAAGCTCTTTTTCATAAAATTTTCCCAGAATTTCCTCTTTGTCGAGATCTTTGATGATGTATGTAGGAGGCTTTTATGTAGAGACCGCCGAAATTTCAAAAATTTCATCTGTAAATTGTGGTTTATATCCTTTTCGGAACGGAATATCATTCTTTGAAATTCTCACTCTATCTCCAACTTTGAATTTTAGTTTCTTATACTTTGTTAGAGGTTTATTGTACAAAATTGAGAGGAAATTAGTATTCTTGACATCTCTAGGTGATTTCCCAATAGATCTATTGATGCGACAATTCATTGTAGACACAAATTGCGGCAACTTGTTAATGAATTTTTCAGCATGATCTTCTATGTAGCGGTAAATAATGTGTTTTAAGGATTGAATGGCTCTCTCTGCAAATGCAGCTTTTGTTTCACTTATGGTCGAGTAAACTTCAATGCTTTTTTCCTTGCAAAATTTTTTGAAAGTTCCTCCATATTCCGTTCCTTTATCAACCCAAAGCTTTTCAGGAGTGTTTTTTCGAGAAATCATTTTTTGAAAGCTTGCAAAGTGTCTTTGGCATATTTAGTTTTCAATGTTTGAACTCTGACAAATCGCGAAAAAACATCAACAGCAACCAATAAATATTTGACTCCCTTGTTTTGACTCGCTAGTTTGTCGACAAATGCCAAATCTATACACCAAATTTCATTTATATATTTTGAAAATGCTTGAAGCCTTCGAAAACGTCTGATTGGGGGACCAATTTTTGTTTACGATGTCTTGGTTTGTAAAAACTGTTCTACTTTCTTTTTTGACAATCCGCTTGCTTTACTCAAGTTTCGCACAGAACCGTACGCAGCTCTAACCCTAGAATACAATCTGTTCAGACTTACCTTTTCAGATTTTGAAAAGGATCCAAGTTCCTCTGTCTTTCGCTTTGGCATTCTTGTTGGTAACAAGTTTAGATGGAATTTGAGTTGCTTCCAAAATGGTAAAGTAAATATCGGGAAAGTCGGTATTTTTTCGCTTTAGTGCACAAACAATGTCTACAATTGATTCTTTTGTTTCTTGATTATCTAATATGATATTTTCTGACTGACTTAGTCTAATTCTAGGAGAATTCAAAATTAAATCAATAAGATGCTTATTGTTACTCGTTTTCAACTTTGCATTTACAGCACTGTAAATAAAATCAAAAATTTTTTGGTACAACCTCCTCTTTTTCTTGCTTTTGTTCCAATTTTGGTTTTTTTGGAAGTGTGCTTTGTGATTGATAAATTAAATAAGGAATTAGAACAAACTGATCCATACTATGTCAATCGTTTAATGGCAAAAAGAGTGATAACAGATATTAATTGTAAGCCTTTTTGCGAGCTCAAACTAGTTCTCCTTTTATGCAGTGAAGTTCTTCTTCGTGTGAGTTCTGATATTTCTCGTCGATATTTTACTACGTCTACTTATCGAAGATCCTTTAGCTCGCCTCGTAGTAAGTTTACTAGACATTCGCTGAGGAATTGAACGAAACTTTTTGGACAATGGAGGATGAATTGTGTTTGAAGTTTTTGGGAAAATGTTTGAAATGTTGGGAGTATAGAGACGTATTGTATGCTCATCGTCCAAAAACTTAGTTTCTGTTCCTGCTGGTAGATAAAACTTTGATGGAACTGAACCACTGTTTGTGCAATATCTTAGCGAATCAACTGTTTTTGGAGTTAAATCAATGAATAAATGACCATAAGGAGTAGATGTTGCATCTTGATACCACTCTTTCAATTGTGATCCTAGACCTAGTTGTTGACTTAATGTATTGATTTGTAAAACATCTCTCGGTGACTTGAATAAGACTATATGTGTATTTTGTAACTCAACATCTCTTCCCAATTTGCTTTGATGAAACAAGTTATGCTTAATATTTATTGTATTCAGTCCCCTGTGTCTTCCAGCAGTAGCAACTTTTACAAACTGCTTAGAATATGAAATTTCTTCACAAGGGTCATCAAATATTAACAGGTATTTTTTTCCATTATTGGGAAGGTTTTCAGTGAGTTCAAAGTCAACTCCTTGGATAAACTTAAGGTTTTTTCTTTGCATTTGTCCATAAAGAGGTTGATAATGTTGATAAAAATAAAAAATTTTGTCAAATTTTGGTTGAAATGTACCAATTTTTAACCACTCAAAAATAAGGTGTGACTTTCCAGATCCACTCGGTCCAACTAGCGAAATAAAACTCGTTCATTGGTAGAAATTATTTTATTCATAGCTTTGGAGAAGGTAAAATATAACCGACTGTACTTGATAAAATTGATACCCAAACAGTTGTTTCTTCACATGTATTGGATAACATTATTCGAACAATTGCACATGCTAGTATTGAAACGATGACAAAAAATTGGCACATAAACACTAAAAGAGATCTATTACACGTACTTCCAAAAAAACTTCCAAGATTTTCGTTCATGATTCTCCTCACCAAAAACAAAATTTCCCAAATTTAATTGCTTGTCACATTCATCTCCCATCTCAAATTTGGAATGAAAAAATTGATAATGAAAACATTTAAATTTCAAAAACACGATAATACAAAATTATTAAGGTAATTTACAATTTATTAAAAAAACATCGAGTCCATGTTCCGTATGCAAATGCTTTTTTTTCTGCACAGTGAAGAGTATTTGCATGACGAAATGGGTAGTTGTTACATCTCCAATCATAGTCTTCATCTTTGAAAATCAAATTCTGATTTTTTGGACATGCGTAGTCATCCAAGTTTGTTACCTTTGTTTTCAAAATTTCTGACAGATTTTTACATATTTCATAACCTTTTGCAAAAAACTCCGTTTCGGTAGCTTTTAGTTTTTTCAATATTTTTTCAAGCTCAGTATATTTTTCATGGCCACTGTTCCAATTGATTCTATGAAGATGCTTCGTACACCAAGCAGACTGAGATGTAGTTTTGAATTTTTTGGGAGGAAGAAAGGAATATCCCACAGTTTGTCCATTTTGATAAACTCCTAATTCTTTAACTATTTTGTTTTCAATACACTCAATATCCAAATCAACTAGATTCATGATGGTAACTGTTTTCGTTGAAAATTTTTGTTAGAATAACTAAGAATCGAACAATGCATTTACTGATGAAGCAAAAATTTTAACATATAAACAGAAGAACATTCCAGTCACGTGACCAAGAAAACAAGAACTTGGAAATCTAGGTAAAAAATAACAATAACCAGGTCCCTTATAAGTAGTAGAATTCACAGATCCAGCTGCATCATGTAAAATTGCATGAAGTCTGAAAATTTTTGAATTTGCAAAAAAAGTAATCCATACAAGAATTTCCGTATCCAATTAGACCCCCAAAAGGAAATTTTTGGTCCATTTCTTTCAAATTTATGTTTGGGTCCAAAACAATACAGGTACAAAGAAAATAATTTTTTCTTTTTGTATTTCATGAAAAGTCACGCTTTATCAAATCAAAATTTCTGAGAATTTCATTCAATTTCTGAACGTTCATTTTCTACAGTGCATTCTTCAATAATGATACAAGTTTTTTTGAATGTTTCTACATAAGACAAAACTGAGGGGATAAAATCAACCAAATTCTCATGCTCTTTTTTTTTAACTGAAAATTCTAATTGTTCTTCCAAGTGTTTCCTTTTCTACGATACTCTATAAGATCTAACTTTTTTAATATCTGAACGATACCTTAGAAAAATTTTTCGTCTTCCATAATGCAAAGTTCACTCAAATTGCAATTTTGGTAAATTTTGAGATTCTGGGACTTGTCTTGTAAGACGATATGAAAAAGTCCCAATTTATTTCGAAGCTTTAAAACAAGATTTCTGGAAAAACCAATGTTCCAATTCATACTGCTCAGCTCACAGAAGTTTTATAAAATTATTCAAGAAGATGAATATTTGATTTACATTACTATAATAACATCACTCAACAAAAAATTATTGAACATTACAGTTCTCAACAAACATAAAATCTACCAAGACTTGGGCAAGTTCTTTGAATTCGTTCAAAGTATAGTTGACATAGGCAACTTGCTTCAAGACTTCGTTCTCCTTTGCAGTGAAGAGTCGAATCTGACTGTAGGGTGGCTTGTTCACACTGTACTTCTTGATTGTGACACACACCCTTCTCTTCTTGTATGTTTCTACGTCATACACCGCATGACAGTTAGCAAGTTCCTGCTCCATGTTTGAGTCTTTGTCAGAATAGGCTTCCAATACAGGAACGAGTCCAAGGTTTTCAGCATCGTGAATAACAGTATTCCGTATTGCTGATATCCTTTCCCCTTCTTTTTCACCAAGATAGACTTGCTGGGTTTTTTCGATTTGTCCAGATTCAATTTTCTTTAGCAATTGGAAGCAAGGTTCAAAGTAAATTTTTCCGTTGTAGGGTTTTTGGGACCAAGAAAATCTCCCAATCCTTTTTTGGTTCTTAGAAAATTCAAAATAGTTAGGAAGGATATCTTTCCTTGAATACATTTTTGATTTGAGATTCAGAACCAACTGACCAGTAGTAGATATTTCAAAATAATGATATTTGTAAATTTATAGAAATTAGGAAATCTAGATGACTCACTGTACAATCCATATAAGGTATTATTACCTTATATGGAATAATGAGTAGGTGATGATCCAATTATGGACATTGCGTAGGTGATGGAACTACTATATAAGCAATTCAATATAGATAAAAATCATTTTCAACAAATAATCGGTGATGGCATCTGCTATGTGTCAAGCACATCCCACTTTTTATTCGGACTACAATGCAAAATCTCTTTTTATCTCTGTCTCAGAAAACTTTTATGAAAAATTTATTGTCACCCAAGACTACTGTGTATCTAACCATTCATCATTCTGCCCAATGGAAAATTGCAAATTTCACTTAGTATTAATCGGATCATCGCTTGATCAGATTTTGCAAAGATTAGATAAATATCATTTCACTTATCAAATTGTTGACTGTATATATACAAATTCAGACTTTATTTCAATATTATTTCATCAAGAAGTGAAGTTTTCAATCAATTGAATCGTGCAGTCGAACACAACTTGAAATGTAGAATACCGGAAAAATTACCCAGTGTTGCAAAGAAACAACTGCTGCGAAAAAAATTCAAAAGACATTATCTCAGTTCTGCTCAGAAGCTTGCGTCCACTCAGACTCATGGATCAGCTTTTTTGGAAAGGATTCAAAAAGTTCAAAACTCAAAGTATGAGACTGACTTGTTGAAAATTGTTGATTGTTTTATTGATGGTTTTGGTACCGAAAATAGTGAGCGTATCATTTTTTCTATTAATAGTTGAATATTTGTTAATAAAAATCTTGTCAAAAATGTTTTTATTTAAATCAAAAGTTTTTTCAACGAACAAATTTGCAATTTTCAACACGTGTGCAAAAATAAACTCAGAGTTTTTTCGCAAGATGCAAAATTTGGTATGATTTTTTCAACACGTTTGCAAAAATTTAATTAAAATTTTTTACAAGATGCAGAAACTGTTTTGGTTTTTTCAATATGTGTGCACAAATTTTCCAAATTTTTGTGTTAGATGCAAGTTTTTTCGTGATTTTTTTGAAAAAAAATGCAAAAATCTAACTTATTTTTTCTTATTCATATGCAAAAATTGCAAAATTTTATTGTAAAAAACTTGTTAAATTAATGCTAAAAATTTTTCATAATTGCTGACTTTGAGTGCTATTCCCTATCTTAATACATTGTTTTCCCAGTATTTTTGATCAATATACATGCAAAAAGGAGATTTTTTTATGATCAAAATTAAAACAAAGATTTTCATTTTCTTTAATTATTAACAGTGCAAGAAAATCCTCTTTCAGTTTTCTTTAAAATGCAAAAAAAAATTATGAAAATTTTGCATGGTGCAAAAATTAATGTAAAGTTTTTAACATGCTTGCAAAAATTGGTTTAATTTTTTTTGCCATCTTTCTAACAAAAATCTATAAAAGTATTTACCAGATGCATAGTTAGTTTCATTTTTAACAAGTTTTACCTGTGAAATTTCTTCATAAACTTTTCTATGATCTCGTTGTTCCTATCTCTTGAAAATAAATTTACTAGATACAAAGAAACTAAATTACAAAGCACAAGACAGTAGCCAACTTATTTACAAATCAAAGAGCTGTCGAGCAGCTGAAGAATTTTGCAAGTTCTCAATGAAGCGAAAAGCTGGTCTTGCCTCCATCACTGGTGGTTGTCTTGGTGGTTCGGTGACTGGAGTTCTTGGCTCAGAGAACCCCTCATCCTCTTCGATGGTAATTGGGTTTCCACAGATCCCTCTTCCCAAGGAAATAGGAAAACGTCGAATGGTTGGGCCACATATCTAGAGTCAGGAATTTCGGGGTAGTTCATTCCCACATGCTCGGCCACTTCCTCCATCTTTTGCATTTCTCCAAGTTGATTCTCTGTAGGAGGTACTTGCGTTAAATGATGTTGGTTGAAATCGTTGCGCATCACTTCCACCATGTGCCAGACTTGGATTGGGATGTCCATTCGTGCCAGAAAAACTCCACAAGCTGTTTCTCGCACTTGGATTTGTACTAAATCAGCTGAAATTTCCACCGAGAACATAAGGTTGTTGTTTTGTACTGAGAAGATCATTTTGAACACTAAATTGAGTTAATGAGTAAAAAAAAGAATTACAGTTGAGAGGGAGAAAGTTGACGGTGGTTAAGTTGAAATTATTGTATTTAGAGCTGAGAGAGGAGGTAGTTGACGGCAGTTAAGTTGAAAATAAAATGATTTTTAGTTAAGAGAGAGGGGTACCTTCAACTGGAATGTGTGGGTTTAACCAATCAGAATTGATTTTCCTTATTTGGATTGTAATCGTGTCCAATCAGATTTTAGTTTCCTTTTATGGAATTCTTATAGAAAACTCGTGTCCAATTGAAAACAAAGCTCCATTTTACACATGTCGTTTCCAATCACAAAAATGTTCATTTTTTTTCAAGTTGTTGTATCCAATCAGAGGAATCTTTTAAGGACTTAAGTCTTCCAAATAAGTAAAAATGTACACAAAAGCAATCGCAAAAATAAAAAACCAAAAGTTGTTTGCTGTAAAAATAAGAAATATTGCCGATATAAGTAACAAAAGAAGAAAAATTAATAAAAGTAGCACCTCTGCAAGTCTTCTCATCAAGTTAACTGACTTTTTTGTATATAATCGATGAGAAATTGCTGATTTTTCAGCAGATATTCAAGTTCTTTGATTTTGATGTAGATTTGAGACGATTACTCAAAGTTGATGAATTTTTCAAAGCAAATATCTGGAAATATGATACCAAACCTGATTATGCAAGATTTTGAACTTTGAAAGTCCTTGAAAAATGGAGGAATAAAGAACTTTGCTGGGGAGTTTTGACAAATTTGGGAGTTGGATATGGAATAAAGAGAGTCTTTGAAATATTATCGTACGACTTTTTTATTAACTTCAAATTTTCTAAAATGAATAAAATTTCTTTTCTAGTTAAGTGTAACTCAGCAGTAAGTTTATAGCTTTGATACGCAATATGTGGATCAAAAATAAACTCTTTGATTGAGTAAGTTTCCCTAAAGAGACCTTTACTTAGTCGAATAACTCTATTTTGGACAATATAAACGTCCAAAAAATTGTGAAAAAAGTAAGAATCCACACCTATTTCATCATTAAGGAAACCACAGGGAATATTTTCTTTTTTCTTGTAGAGTAATTCGAGGAAGTTCAAATGCTTTTTAATTGACATTTTTCAAAAATGAAAATTTTGGATCTAAAGTTATGTCTAGAAACTGCTGAGTTCTGATTGGTTGATAATTTTTCTGGAAAATTCTAGAATTTTCCAAAAATTCTAGAATTTTCCAAGGAATAACGTGGTGATGACGTCATTGCCATTAAAGGAAAATTGCGTGGGTGTTGACGTCACTTCTATTCATAGAATGACGTCATTACCATAAAAAGAAAATTGCGTGGGTGATACGTCACTTCTAAATATAGAATGACGTCATTATCATAAAAGGAAAATTGCGTAGGCGGTGACGTCACTTCTATTCAAAGATTTACGTCATAACCGTAAAAGGATAATTGTGTAGGCGTCATTGATAGTATAAATACACTTATTTTCTTGGGTTAAATCATTCATTTTGTTTGCCAATCAGAAACAGTCAGTTGAATTTTACTTCAATTTTTACATTTCGTTACTTCACGAGAAGTAAGTATTTTCATTCAATTGGTACTTTAAACTTTTAATTTTGGAACAATTCTAAAGTCCAACTTTTTTAGATAATGCCTACCCTTAACCGAAACGAGAAAGTAAAGTGTGCAGACTGTGGAAATATGTATATTCGTCAAAACGCAGCTCGACACCGGAAAAATTGTTCTAAAGGAGTTATTTCTTGCCCTGATTGTAAGTACTTTACTTATAATCAACAAGAAATGAGCCATCATATGGCTAAGAAGCATGCTCAACCAAATTCGAAGCAGTCGACTGTTTGTCCTTCTTGTGAACAAGAGTTCCCAAGATACAACTCTCTCCAACAACATCGGAGAAAAGAACATGGAGCAAAACAACGGAAACCCAGTGATACGGTGGCCGAACAAGATTGTGGAGGAAGAAGGGGAAGATGGTGAAAAACTAAAGGAGGAACTTAGTGCTTGTCAACATATTCTGGTGGATACGGAGATGGAAAATGGGAGACATAAGGTATTTAACTACCAAATGTCCAAGTTAGATACTAAAATAATTAACGAGAAACTTGAAGAAGTCTTCAACAAGCTCGATTCTGCAGCCAAAATCAACATTGCTCTGGGTTTTGTACTTTGAAACCTTGAGACTGGTGAATATCGATATTTCAACCCATGAAAACAATACTCTGTTTGAAAAATCCCACTTTTTTGTACGAAAGCGAATTTGATAACAATCCAAGGAAAAGTAGAAATATTTGATATTGTGGAGCAATGTACCCAAGAACGCCAGAACACAAAGTGGCGATTCAAGTTGATTACTAACGTTACAATTTTTGCTGCTTTGCTGAAAAACATCCCAATGGGATGTCCAGACTCTGTCTTACCCGAACCTCTACTGAAAAACCATTCTGTTAACTGTCTTTTATCTAACAAGGACAAGGAACCTTACAAAGATCATTTGTGTCTTTTCCGCGCATTGGCAATGTACATGAACGGACACAAAGATCTCGACTCTCACACTTCCAGATACTTTACAGATTTTATATAAAAATCTGGTTATGATCCTAAAAACTTTCGTGGAGTTTCTGTAGAAGACTTACCTTTTGTCGAGGAAATTGTTCAAAGGAACATCTCTATATACGATTTCGATATCCAAGAAGGAGAATATGTAGGAGAACTATCTCGAAGAAGTATTGGAAGGTTTGACAAAACAGTCAAATTACTGAGATTTAACAATCATATCATTCATACAAATGATATTGATTCTTTCTTCAAGTGTTTCCGGTGTCCTAGTTGTGATACTTTCTTCAAAAGATCTGAGTTTCTCAACAAACATCTTCTGAGATGCAAGGACCGAGTGAAACATATTTACCCAAAGAACGTCTATGAGCTTTGCGAAACCTTGTTTGAAAAGCTAGAAGGATTCAATCTTCCAGCTTCTGAAGATAACAAACTTTTTAATAATCTAGCAACTTTCGATTTTGAGTCGATTTGTGTTCCCACAGAGGAACAAATAGAGACGCAAACTACTATCTGGATTGGAAAACACGTTCCAATTTCAGTCTTTATATCATCGAATCTGATTGATGAACCCATCTTTTTGTACAACAAGGATCCACAGAACTTGATTATTGATTTTGTAAGCAAGCTCGAGCTATTGGCGGAGAAAAGTAAGTTGGAGATGAGAACAAAATTTCAAGATATTGAAGTAGCTGTCAATGAAAGAATGAAAAAGATCTTTGATCAGCTGAACGAACGTGGTAAAAATTATTCAAGTAATAAATTTGAGTACGAAGACGAATGCATTGAAGATTTGGGAGAAGCAGATATGTCAACACAATTCTTGCAAATTCAGAAAAATCAACTCATTGATTTGAAACAACATCTGGAAAAATATGTAAACACTTTACCTGTTTTTGGATTTAACAGCGGTAGATATGATTTGAATTTGATCAAATCATACTTAATTCCTTATTTATTTCGCGATAAAGAACAAGAAACATCCGTAATCAAAAAAGCAAATGACTTTAAATCTTTCAAGTTTGGAGATGTACAGTTTCTCGACATAATGAAGTTTCTGGGAGGAGCAACTACTCTGGACTCTTTTCTCAAAGCCTATAAAGCTAGCGAAACGAAAGGATTATTTCCCTATGAGTGGTTTGATAACCCAGACAAACTTGACTTTCCTGGATTGCCACCGTATGAAGCCTTTTTCAGTAAACTTAGAAACAACAATCCTCTAGACAAAGACTTCATTGATTATGAGAAGCTTAGAAAGAGTGGGCTTGACGAACAGCAGACACTGAAAAAGCTTCAAATCCAGACTGTTCCTCCATCTGGTTTGGATAATTACAATTAATTACAAGAGACTTGGAAGAAAAACGGAATGACAGTATTTAAAGACTTTTTGAAATGGTACAACAACAAAGATGTAGTTCCAACCCCGGAAGCAATGGAAAAAATGATCCAGTTTTATCATAACAAGGGGATAGATATGTTAAAACTTGGATGCACACTTCCAAATCTAGCAAACACATGTCTACTCAAATCCACAAACTACAAGTTTTATCCATTTTGCGAAAGTGATAAGGATTTGTGTGAAAAAAATAGAGAGGACATGACTGGTGGTCCTTCCATTGTTTTCACTCGAAAAGCTGTAGTTGATGAGACATACATAAGAAATTCATCAAATGTTTGTAAGTCAATCGTTGGAATTGATGCAAGCCAGAATTTACCCTTTCTCAATGTGTCAAGATATGCCAACAGGACTGTACACGAGATGGGGGTTTGACACTGATATGCAGAAATTCAAGGCTAGACATAATCGAACTCGCAACTTTGAAAATATGGTCATGTCTTTCTATCAGGAAACAAGACCAGCATGTGAAATTGAGAGCTTTTTCACATCTGGAAAACAGAAAAAAATCGACTGTTTTAATGTGGACGGTTATTGTGATCACTGTAAGACAGTGTTTGAAGCAATGGGATGCTACTACCACTTCTGTTCCTGTCAAGAAAATCGTCCCTCCTTAACAGAACAGGATACTGAGCGAGGAAACAAGAAGGGAGAGATGGATGGTATGCGACGAGAATACATTAAGGAGAAAGGATACAAAGTGGAAAAAATGTGGGAGTGTGACTGGTGGGAAAGTTTTAAAACGATGACAAGATCAAAAATCACGTCAGAACCCACTTTCCCTACAAAAGACCTCTTTCTACAGACTCCCTTCTAGCAAAAATAAAAGATGGATCTCTTTTTGGTTACGTTCAGTGCGACTTAGTTGTCCCAGATTAGCTAAAAACAAAATTTGCCAACTTTCCTCCAATTTTCAAAAACATTGAAGTTGGAAGAAATGATATTGGAGACTACATGAAAAACTATGCAATCGAAAAGGAAATGTTAAAGCATCCCCAGAGAATGCTGATATCTAGTTTCAAGCTGGAAAATGGAACAGTTATAACTCCTCTGTTCAACTTTTATATGGAACTTGGATTGCAGTGCACCAAAATTTACCGTTTTGTTCAATTTTCTCCTCGGAGATGCTTTAATCATTTCGTTCAGTCAGTGGTTGATGCTAGAAGAGAAGGAGATGAAAACCCTTTGTCAGGAGTTGTAGCAGAAACAATGAAACTTTTGGGTAATTCCTCATATGGATATCAGATCATGGATAGATCCAGGCATACAGTCACAAAATATCTGAACGATGAAAAAACTCACAAGGCAATCAATGAGCCATAGTTCAAAAGACTGAATACAGTTGAAAAAGACTTGGATGAGGTGGAGTTGTTGAAATCAACCATTGAACACAGAGAACCCATCATCGTTGGATTTTTCATACTTTCAAACTGAGAATGTTGGAACTCATCTATAATTTCTTCAACGATTTTTGTGATGTAAACAAATTTGAAGAGTTGGAGATGGACACAGACTCGCTTTACTTGGCTCTTGCTGAAGAAAATTTATACGACTGTATCAAACCAGATAAGAGAGCTGCTTGGGAAAAAATGAGGGAAAATGATTGTAGAGACTCTTTCAAGGCGGATGCAAAATCTAATTTCTTCCCTCGAACGTGTTGCAGTACGCATAAAAAGCATGACAAGCGGGAGCCGGGACTTTTTAAAGAAGAGTTTAGATGTACAGAAATGCTTTGTTTGTGTAGCAAGACATATTGCTGCTATGACAACAAGTCCGATAAGTTCAAATTTAGCAGTAAAGGACTAAATAAACGGGTTCTAGAAGATTTTGGAGACGGTCTCATGTCAAAATACAGGAGAGTGCTTGATGAAGCAATTAACCTTACATCTACTAACAGAGGATTCAGAACTATAAATCATATGGTAGCCACATATGAACAGACAAAGAAAGGACTAAGCTATTTTTATCCAAAAAGACAAGTACAAGATGACGGAACTCATACAAACCCATTGAACTTATAAGAACTGTTCTGGTGTAGTAAACTTATTCATGACGTCGTGTTATATTGATTTTATGATATTAAAAAGTAAAATGTTGCGGTAAACTTGTTATACAATGCAGTGATTTATATTCTGTTTTTTTTTTGTAATTTAATTTTTTCTCAAAAAATTTGTTTTTTTTTCGAAGTCTCTGTAGGTTTCAGCATTGTTTCAATTAGATAGAAAGTAAGATTATCTAATAAATTAGGTCAAATAATAGCTAATCTAATCGTGTTTTGAAGTTTTTTTGAAAATCTTTTTATAAAAAATCCAAGTTTTTACCCAAAAACTCTTACCATTGACATACCATGTATCAAAAAACTAATTAAAAGTCCTTCATTACACAACCTGCACGTAATTAATCTTTGATATTTACAAATTAGTTAACACGCGCAAACATTTTTGCAAAAAAATAGACATTTCCACACAAAAATTACGTTTTTCTTACCATTATCTTACCATCACACAAACCATAAAACCTTAACATCGGTATTCCCTATCTTAATACATTGTAGACTCTATACCCAACCTTAATACATAGCTTGCAGACCGGATGCTCTATTCCCTATCTTAATACATGTGGGTCTGCAGGGACCCCCCCCCCCTGATCACCTCCAACATCTACTACTCAGCACCTTCTTCTTACACTGATGCAACCCCAATTTTCTCCCCAATGACCAGCGACCCACTTGATCCCTCTAGCCCCGTTGATACAGAACATGAGAATGAATTAGATATTTTTATAACCCTACAACAACAGCTTCAAAACCCTAACATACTAACAATTCATCACCTATCACAAGCCATGACATCCTTCGAGTCCTGCATCCCTCAACCCAGTCCTCAGCCCAGCATCCACTACTGAAGAAATCCGAGCCCACCGAGTATTTAAACGTAAACATCCCAATGCCCAAATGCCTTCTAACCCTCGAACACCTCGAACGTTTTTAGTGCATCCACTTCATTCTAATACAAAAGAGTTCCTACAAGTATGCTTACCATATTTTCCACAGTACACTTAATATCAAGCAAACACTAACAACGATCAACGAACTTACTTTAATGAAAACGCCTTATTTCCCACACTTTCATGGACCTCATATTATCTTTTCAGTAACCCATTATCACTCCCATTATAAAAAAAACCCAGACGACAATGATTTGTGTCACACTCGATTATATCACCTAACCACAGCAGTTCACGAAAAGCAAATCACAGCGATCGGACTAGCTCAAACACTAAATAGATTCACTGCTCAAAAAGCAAACCAATTTTCAATTAAAAATTATGATCAAGACATTGCATGATATATGGAAGATACCTTTTTAGGAGACGATACTAACGCTAACCCTTAACTAACTTTAAAAAAATTTCATAAGATATCAATATGTATATACCATCAACTGCATGAATAAAAAATTTGATCATGTTATATCTGCAGCACTTGCGACAACTAAGCCTACGACTCCTATTTCAATAAATTTAACCATTTTTCAATAACTTTCGATTTTCTAACACCAGAAGAACACGACAGACACTGGTCAGATCAAATAGTGTTACGCGCAAAACAAACTCCAACATACAGTTATTATAAATTTATCCAACACCACTACACAACTAATACACTATCACGAAACCCACAACGTCGATTTCAATTTATTTACTCTATGTGAAATTTAGGAAGAAGGGTGAAGTATATACTGTACAATAGACACTAACATGCAAGGTATCATCAGAAATTATGACCCTATACGACAAATGTACATACTTTGCCACTAACGAGAACTTTCAACATTGATGAATCCCGTCCACTAATTGTCCCTAACGAATATATACAACCAGTTGAAGTCCCAATCCTGGAGTATATTCACAACACCTGCTATATACATAAACTTTATAATCTAATCCAAAATACTCCGCACGAATTCTCACCAAACAGTGACGATCAAAAGATCATCAAAGCACTTAAACTCCTATGGCCTCTACTGCAAACTAAAAATATCACCCGCTGGCTTCCAAAACTCCTAACATCATCGGACACTATTCACAATATTTTCCCAAATGGATTTTTTGCCGACAATGAGTAAGTATAATTAAGTATCTTTAACTCGAAAGCATAACTAACCATTCTTCATAAAAGTTTCACTTTTTTTAGATCTCACACTCATCTAAAACAAATAAAAATGAATAAAAAAATTGAAAACTCTTTTCTAGAAGATTTAAACTCATTTAAACAAACTGCAGTATAAATAAAAGCAGCAAAGTTTACCTCCAAATAGCAGTAAAATCATAAGTAATCCTCCAAAGCAAAAAATTACATTTTACAAAGCAGTAAATTCGTAAATTAATTTCACCAAAAGCGGTCAAATTGAAAAGGAATTGCAGTAAATTCATAAAAATTGCAGGTAAATTAAAAGAATAATAACTTTTTTACAAGACGCTTCTTTTAGAAATTTAAATCGTTCACTCGCCCATGAAACACACAGCTCGCCCACAAAGAATTGTTTGAATAATGAATTTCAAGTTTTAACTTTAACTTTCACTGATAACAACTCTAACTAGTTTTCACACGTTTCAAACTTTCCTGTAACCCGGTCGGAAGGAATTATAAAGTAAGCTGAAACAACCGAAGCAGCTTACTAACGTCACAAAACCACAATTTAATAGCATAACCAAGAAAAAAAACCCACGGTACCCAAACCAGATTAAAAGCAGATTAAAACTAGATAAATGATTCTTTTGAAGACCACTTTCAAGTTATACCACAATCAAATAAAACACAAAAAGTTCGAAAAACAGAAAATTCTATTTTTGAGAAAAGGACGCAACCAAAACAAAAAAGAGAAAAACAAATAATAAAACCGAAACAAAGGTTGAACACAAAAAGAGATTCTGCACAAAGAGACCATAAAAACATACCCTATTCCTGGCCTCGCCCACCAGAGGGACGTCCTCAGCATGCTCTATAGCCGGCCTAACCCATCGCGCTACAACCACGCTTTGTGACCCACACTCCTTTTTTTGTCAAGAGTTACCCTAGTGTCAGCGAATCTCAAAAATCAACCGAACCAAAACTAAACGCTTTTGCGATAACAATTAAAAACAAATCATAACTAAAACTTGATTTAAAAACAAATATATAGATTTAAACCATAAATGCAGTATGAATGGATTTCTTAGAGCCCAAGGAACGAGCAGCAAAGGAGACGACAACCCAATCACATTCCAACTTCGGAATGGCAAATCTATTCGATTTGCTGCCTAAAGTCACTACCCTCAAAGAATTTAAAGTACGGACCCAACATCGAAAAAGTCAAATTTCGCCCTACACCTAGTCTCGCTCTCAACTAAACGAAATCGATACATCATTGCATCGATCAGAAGTCTTGAGACGATCACCTAAGACTACCACGATCAACGAGACCCATCTAGATATACGAACATGACAATCTTCCTCCGTCAAACACAAACAGCCACACTTCTCCTTTCTCCAAGAAGCCAATGCTCGCAACTTCAAGAAGAAACTACATCAACCGTCCTTCACTACATCAAACAATTAAAAACTAAAATTTCTCTAGACCCCAGATGGGTGGAACCAATTCTAAACTAGTATTTATATCCAAACATATTATTGACAAAATTATCTCTATAATAAAATTATCTCTATAAAATATTATTAACTAACCAATCAAATTCCATCTCCAACATTTACACTTATTTGTAAGTGCTGAAACTACTTGTAGTTTCAGCACCAGAACATTTTGAGTAAAATTTAGAATACAGTTGTTCTCCTTCTGGCAACTAACTCGCATAAACCAGTATACACTAGATCTATTGAGACTAGGAGATATAAAAGTAAGATTAAGATCGGTATTAGACTAAGAAGTTGCACGAAGCTATCCGGCCGAAAATAAGATAGCGTGACGAGCAGATGGTGACGAACACACCTTATCTGAAATTAATCTATGAGTACAGTCAATAGTACTTAGCTCATTCAACTCATTTTCTTTATATGACAGTTAAATGACAGTTAAAAGACAAAATTTCCTACAAAAAAGCCTGAACTAAACGAACAGTCTCACGTTATTTTAGGGCGTCAACATGAAAGGAAAACAAAACGATCAGCCAGTTCTGTACGGGTATGGATCTTTCAGAGAAACTCGAGATCATACTATTTTAACAGCTCTTTCAATAGTAAAGATTGAAAAACAGTTCGTATCAGGGTGAAGCGCTGATGGCTTAGAACTCATATTAGTTTGTCCTGATTTTTTACTATTTTTTGCTTAAAAGTCTTTTGGAAAACACTTTTTTCGAATTTTTCACCAAACGCAAACTACACTACGAAGTTATATTTTGCATTTTTGCACTTGCTTTTCGGACTAATTATCGAGCTCAAATCAATTTGCATTAATTTTTGAGTTTTTTGTTTCTCATGCGTAATATTTTAGCTCAATAATTAATAAGAGAAAGGACTAGACTGTGGAACAACTAGATTGTTTTTATGGAGTGTTGCACCTGAACTTGTATATATAGCCCTTTTTTAACTTCCATAAAATTTTTCGAAAACATTTTTGAAACTCTTAAAAATCTTTTTTTTTGCTATTGAGTCTTTCTATACTCGCAATGCTACACACAGAATATTTTATCAATATTCAATTTCCTTTGAAACATTCATTTTACCTCCACCTAATTTGGAGTCTTTTAATGTACAAGTCATTCATTCAAAGATAACTAATTAGCCCAAAATGACTTAACCTTTTTTGAAACTTTAGCTTTTTAGAGAAATTGTCAGCATATGGATCACCAATGGATTTAGAGAGAAGGCGGAGAGGCTGACCCCCCCCCCCCCTCAGGAAATCGATCCCCTACCGACCCAAAGGGTCCCACTTTGTACTATTTTGAAATGTCCATTTTTGGCAAGGGAACCTGAAAATATTGTAGAGGCTCCTTTCGCGCCAATATATAACAATATTGAGGGGGGAGCGCGTGCCAAAAAACGCCATTTTTCAATTCATATCGATTAGTTTTGCAGAGTTTTCGCAAATTTTGCAGAAAGATTTCAAAAGGTATGCCATGTATTTTACTAAATGCCATGTCTTAACTTCACAAATTCAAGTATTTTTTAGCTAGTTAGTAAACTGGCAGGTAGAGGGGGGGGGGGGGGGGGGGGGCGAGTAAACGGGGGGGGGGGTTTAAAGTAAATTAGGGGAGGGATTATTTTTTCATGTTTTTTAATTTGAACGGTGTAAAAAAAAGGGAACCCCCCTCCCTTTTGTTTACACCGTTCAAATTAAAAAACATGAAAAAATAATCTCTCGCAAAAATCCATTATAATCGATTATACTCAATTATAATGATTTTTGTTGGCATAAAACATTTTATGTTTATAATTCATTTTTTATAGATTATAATCAATTATAATAGAAGAATACATACACGAATGGGTCCCAAATCCAGGGTCCTATGTATTAAGCTTGGGAATAGATTTTTCAAAAACATTTCCAGAAAAAAAAAGAAAGGAGACAAAATTAGAAAAATCAATCAATGAGGTGGCTGTAAAAATGTATTTCCCTTCAGCTTGGCTATTTTATTTTCACTCTAAAAGCAGTTTAAAAATTGTTGGGAGGGATAAAGTTGCCTTAAACTGGAAAAATAAGTGGGATAACAAAAGCAGTGCCTTTTATTGCTCGCTTTATACGTTGCATAGTGCCGTTCACATTTTGTGAACAGATTTTCGTAATGTTTAACAATTTCATGTACAAAGAATTAGATTCACTTTTCTGAATTGAATTTTCAACATTTAAAAATTTGTTCTCCCCATGCATGGTTAGGAAAATTTTGTTTACAAAATGTGAACAGATTAAAGACATGTATAAGAAAAGGTCAATAGATTAAAAGTAAATAAATATTAACCAGGAGACAGTAAACAGATAACCCTGCTTGTATTTGGTCAACTGAAATTTTGTATTGTGATTGGTCATTTTTGGTGTCGAATTGAATACCTACTTTGTAAGGAGGAAAACGTTTTTTTTTCCAAAACACAATTTTGTTTGTCTTCATTTATAAACTTAAAAATTATACAATGAATAAAAGTGTTCACATTTTAAGAAAAAAAAATCTCGTTTAAAATAGTGGTCTCCTCATGCATATTTAAGAAATCTTTTTCACAAAATTTGAACAAAATAAAGACATGTATGAAAAAAAGTTTAACTAGGAGGGATTGCTGGTGATTGGCCAATCGAAACCTGGTACTCTGGTTGGTCAATTTTGGTTTCGATTTGAATATCTTTCCATAAGGAGGAAAACAATTTATTCCAAAAACACACAGGTTTGTTTGCTGACTTCTTCTTTATTTATAAATTTGAAAAAATAAAATTGTTACTGCAAAAAACTGTCAACTAGCTTATTCATTGAAAAAAACTGTTCATTTTTTGTGAACAATTTTTTTTCTACGTTTGAGAGGTTGATCCCCATGCACGGTTAAGAAATTTTGTTAACAAATTGTGAACAGGTTAAAGACTTGTATAAAAAACGAAAAAAATACCAGGAGGGAGTGAATAAGAATGCTTGCTTTAGATTGGTCAACTTTTGTGTCGTTTTGAAAAGCTTCCATATACGGAGGAAATAATTTTTTTTCCAAAACATAATTTTGTTCGCCTTTATTTATAAATTTAAAAAATAAAATTTTCCTTCTAAAAATTGTCAGCCAGTTTAAACGTTGAATCAAAGTGTTCACATTTTGTGAACAAATGTTTTCAACGTTTAAAATTTTGTTCTCCCCATGCACGGCTAGGAAATTTTGTTCTCATTTCGTACAAGGTTGTTCTTGTTTCTTACCCAGTACTAATAAGGTTGAAGTTTAACTGCAATCGTCCCGAAGATGCAGAAAAAACGCTGAGATCAATGCTTTATCTCTCCCTCGGATCAGAAGGAAAAAGGACTTTAAATAAAAATTCTCCGCACATCGTACAACAACTTTGAAAGTATAGACAATCACGTTTGTCAGAAAAAAGAAAATAATTTTAGAAAAACATAGTTTTCGAAAATTTAGATAGAAATCAAGAACCTCTAGAACAATTGTGGGGTGCACTCGCAGACGTGGCAAAGAAATGCGACATATCCATAGGAGCAGACAAGTGGATAATAGAGATTTTTAAAAAAAAATTATAAACTACGAGATCCACAGAAAATTTCTCACAAAAATTTTGCCGCTATTGAGAGCTTCAAAAACAGCCCTTATCAGCAATCCTTTGAAATTGATCAGTAGTTATTAGTGATAATGAACATTTTAATGTCAAAAGTAAATCTGCTTTGAATATAAACATAAGGAAACAGTGTATGAAATCTGCAGGAGTGGTTTCCTGAGAATATATCTAACCATATGATCGGGAAACTACGCTAATTATCAAAATTGAAATTAAAAAAGCTATTTCACAAACCTGCATATCGTAACAAAGAAATTTAAAGAGTGGGACCAGTCATTTTGAAAATAGAGTACAAAAGAATCTCTGTGGGATGTCATAATTGTAAATATCAAACACGCACATAGAGATTGGTGTGGTGTAAAGAAAGCACGGTCAGAAACCGGACAATGCGACAACCACGAGTTCTCTGTGCACAACTATTTTTGATGAAGATGGAAAAGAATCGAAAAAGCTACTTTACATCCTTGTTAGAAACGAAAATCACTTTTCCTTGAATAACTGGGTCGATTCGGCTAAACCAGTTAGCTTCTTGACCATTACAATAATTACTTATAGGGATCAGAGTTTGAAAATATAACAAACCTCAAAGCCTTGTTATCACAAAAAAGCAAACATTGCCACGACCTCATTTTTGATTCATCTAATCAATATGTTTTCATTTAAGTCGATTTGAATTGATTTTCATGACTGAAATTTCTTAAGAACTTCTGAGAAAAAATCTCTCCCTTCCCACACTTATACAGGGACGCTATTGTCGGACGTGCCCGACGAAAAAAAAACTAGACTCGTCGAAAACAAAGTATCCTGAGTTAGGTTACTTTCTAGTCTTCTTCACGCTCAAAGGCTGTTTTCCACATCTCGGCATTCTTAGGAGTATTCTCAGGAGTAGTCTGACTTTCTGACTGCTTTTTGGTGCTGGCCTGTGTTATTCTTTGAATCTTGAGATTGATTGAATAAGAACCAGCGGAGTTTTGAGCGTTGGAAAGGGCAGAGCTGATTTTGGTTGGCTCTGTTAAACTGTTTTTTTTGTGAACCTTTGTACATACTTGGGTTGACCTCCATACACCGAAAATGCTTATCATACAATTTGAGATTAAATTTAGGAGATTTAATGGTTTAATGAGAGAGATTTAATAATCTAGGGGCAAAATTATTCCCCCTAAAAATAGCTGGTTTTTCTCTCCTGAAATACGAAAAACTATATAGGGTTTTCGACTAATCTTTCCAGCTGGAACCTGATCTAAACTACATTTTATGATTGGATAAATTAGATATTTTACCACTGTAAAGTATTTAATATTAACCAATCATGATCCATCTAACTAACAACCCACTTATTTGTAAGTGCTGAAATTACTTGTAATTTCAGCACCAGAGAGATTTGAATTTAACTTAGAAATTAGTTGCCTCTCCAAGAGAACTTCAGCAGCCGCAATAAACCAGTATACCCTAGATCTATTGAGCCTAGCAGAGACTAGTTAAACAACCTGAGACTAGATAGTATAAGAGTAAGATTAGGATCGGTATTAGACTAAGAAGTTGCACGAATCTATCCGGCCGAAAATAAGATAGCGTGACGAGCAGACGGTGTACCCTATCCGAAATTACTCTATGAGTTAACCACCTCGGTCATAACTCATCTGGTGCGACCATAAGTCTCGAACAAGACCTTAATAGCTGAGAATTAACCAAAAATAGATTAGAATTTAGACAAAACATTTTAAAAATGTTACACGACGATAATTTAATCGAAATGTCTCTACGACTCAATAGATCAAAGCCAATATTCCGAACGATAAGAGAACTACCCGGAATTGGAAGAAGACCTCGAACCAGAGACGACATACAACAAAGTAGAAACTTACCAAATAGTTATATGATAGTACGGCAAAAGCCAACACAAACTTTTATATTTAGAATCTTATTAGCAATGAATTTAGGTTTTCATTTGCAAACTTAAATCTTGAAGTCAATCTTCATAATCATTTCAGGCGCTAAACAAAATTTTAATTTACAATAACGATTGATAAAAATATCTCAGATCGTTTTCCTAAAATTCTGCAGTATTATATAAAACATGTTTGGAAAATATTTATTGAAAATCAAAATAAAAATTAGTAGCATGACAATAAACTGTTAGTAATCATAAAATCATCAGTTGTCCCAGCTTCATCACCTAAAACATAACAGCAATCATAAGCTCACTAATATCACTAAAACACTAAATCTTTTCTTAAATAAATTTAAACCATTTTAAACTTAAATTCACTTAATTTTAAAATCAGATCATCAAGGCTTATCCTTGGATCTTAATTCATTTTCTATTTAATTAAATTTAAACTTGATCATCAAGGCCTATCCTTGGATCAAAAAGAACAAATTTTGTTCTCCCCCACCCACTTAGCTAGTGTCTAACGACCTCAAACGTCGATTCACTATCCAACCCTTTCAAAAAACCCAAGACTAATATAAATTTTTGAACAAAACTAATCATTCAAATTAGGATAAACAGTGAAGAACTTCGGTTAGTCATCCTTCACTTGAACCCTCCTCTTACCAGACCCAGGATAAATCGCAGACTTAGTAAGTTTAAAATAGTATCTAACGAACTACTCGCGTTCTAATTATACCTAAACCTTGTGGATCGATTTACTATTCTCCAACCCTTGAACACAATCACTACCCTTAAGTAAGATTAAGTAAGTTAACACCTTAGCTTATACTACCCACGAGAAAGTAAAAAATCATTCTTCGGAATCGATATACTTTTCTCTCCAACCCTGAACAAATAGACCCAGGTTAAGCTAACCAAAAACTCGTAAGGACTAACAATTTAAGAAAATAGAAATCATCTAACAATCCATCATCCTAAACCTTATGTCATTTAAAAATCTAGGAAACAAACAAACAATCGTTTTGCACAACTGTGAAATAGATAACAAAAAATACGACCTTGTAATCACACCTCACACACAAACAGTTGGATATATTAGAACAAAACGACAAACACTAAAAAGAAAAATAATAACTAAACAAAGACAAATAACACGAAAAAGATTTTCCAAAAATAGAAACGCATTTTCAGAATCAGAAGCCAGCAATTTAGACGAACTTTATAATTTAAAAGAATCTATAGATAAAAATTGCCCCATTCACGATCAATTATATTTTTCCGACTCAGAAACAACTTCAAATTCATCAAAAAGAGGAAAAAGAAGAATAAAAAAGCCATATAAACACAAACCAGTACATTTATATAATTGGAATCAACCAATTAGACACATCGATAATTACCTATTAACAGTCATTAAACGAAAAAATGAGCCAAACACACACTCCAAGTGAAGATAGTCCAGATGATGACGATATCTTCCCCTTCCTCGTAGATGCACCTAATGATAGAGGACAGCATATACTTTGCAAGAATTTACTACTAAATTTATTTGAACCCGGAATCAGCCCATGTAAAGCAGAGTTCCCAGATGTAAAGATCAAAAGACAAATTATTGATCACTATCTGAAAGATATATGTAATTTGACACAACAATACGGAATCTACACCATAGAATTCAGCTCACCAAACCCGAATCACCGCAAATATAAAATTCAAACAGACGACCTTGATTTAGAATTTTCAAAAGTATTCTCAGAATACATAAAAAGCATACAATATCATAACTCACAAAGAGCAAACTCCATATTCACTAATGAAGTTTTTGCCATAATATATAGTTATATCTTAATATTAGAGAACGAAATTCCAATCCCAAGTGTCTCACCGACAGAGACATCCAAACATATAAAGGTACGACATGAAATCACACTATTTTCAACATTTCTACATATAATTAAAGAAAATTTCACTAAAGATGATGTTTCACAACATACAAAACATGACTTACAAAAATTTTTGGCATGGTTTATAATAGATTATTTCACACATAATATAGATTTAATTTCACAAGCAAGAAAAAATTTTAGACCTCAAAATTCAAACGATGATACCGCCATCACAGAACAGTCAGACTACGTTTGGGACCCCGAATGGTCTCATTATGCATTTATAAATATCCCACAATCAATTGCAAGTCAAGCAAAAAGTACAATATCTTATACCAGAGATTATGTAAGAGTAGTACCATTAACCATTGATGCAACACCATTAAACTACAATACATTTCTCCCGGAATACGCGAAATAACAGCTTAAACTCGACCGTCATACACAATGAAAACCTTAATGGAACTAGGAATCTCACTCAGCAAGATATTCAGACACCATCACACTTCATAAATAAAGAAATTGTACAAACAACAACAACTACACAACAAAGTATTTCACCAATACGTCCAAATTTAACAACACCAAGAAATACAAACACTTCACTAGCACAGGTAACCTTACAATCAACCGTTAAACCTTCGGTTGCTCCAAAATATTCACAAATGGATCATCAAACATATAGACCCATGACAATACCGTCAAAAACACGCAGAACGTTCACAAGAAACACTTTTGCGGAACACAATTATAATTACGCACATTCATCAAAAACAAACTACCCCCCACGAAAAAATAATAATAATCAGATAAGATCTCGATATTGGGATAACCCAATGGCAACAACCAACTCAGTAAATTTTCAAACTAATTCACATCCTCCACAGGATCGTAGTGAAAATTACCCATTCTTTCAACAGAATAAAAATAAAAAGCAAGCATCTCATCAAACGGATTATTTATCCTCTGATGATGATTATTTACAACAAGATATATTTGCACCATACACTCAAGAATATCGTGGACAAGGAGTGCAAAAACCGTATACATATCATAGAATTTTTTCTCCACACCCAACAGATACACAAAATCAACAACCAATGCAAATGCAAAACCCAATTAATACACAATCTTTTCAACCAATTCAGCCACAAAACCAAATGATTACACACTCGTATCAACCAACACAAATGCAAAATGAAATACCACTTCCATATTACCTTCAACAACACGAAATAACAAAAAATCAACTTTCGAATTTTTCACAAATGCCAAATGCAGCAGAATCATTACAAATGACAATGAATCCATACCTTATGGGTGGATCATCAATAACATCAAACAAACCATTAATGGTATTCACAGGAACAGACCCTGAATATTCTGTAGAAGATTATTTAAATGCAGTAACAGCAAATTTAATTTTAAATATAGGACCTGAACCAATTAATACGCCACTACATCAAAATTGGATACATCGACGCACAGCGTTGATACAGACAACCCTAGACGGCGCAGCCCAAAAATGGTTTTCAGTATTGCCTATAGAAATAAAATCAAATTGGAAAAGATTTACACAAGAATTTTCAAAAATGTTTGACTCCGAAAGAAACAAACAACAACAAAGAGTTTTATGTAATGAAATTCGCAGATTACCAAATGAAACCATCAAACAATTAGCAGTACGTATCGAAACACTAGTTCGAAAAGCATATTCATTAAACACACACGACTATAAAAACACAAAAATGACAGAAATCTTAATGATGACCTTAACACCTCAATTAAGGAAAATAGCAATAAAAAAGAGAGCATCCCATCCCTCCTCAATTCGAGAGCCCGATTTAGATTTTCGAAAACTAGTAGACAAACTAGAGCAAGCGGAAATCACAATGAAACTTGAAGAAACAGAAAATCTGAAATTACAATATGTTAACCGAATTGAAACAAATACCACAAATATCAAAAATATACAGGAATCAGATACAGACCTCGTTGAAAAAATCACTGAAATACTCAATTACTTATGAAAAACACCCAAACTTTAAAAGCAAACCATCTTTCAAAAAATGGTGTAATTATTGCCGACAATACGGACATAGTATTTCTGAATGTAGACAAAAACAACAGGACAATCAAAACAAACCTCAAAAATATAAAGAACCGAATAAATCATTCTATCAGTACATGAAAAAAGATCAAAATCTACCGAACAAAAATGTATACAGCAACAACAGTTCAGGAAAACCACTTCCGAACAATACCAATTACACGAGAACTCAATCACCATATAACTCAAGTTATAGAGGAAGATCACCAGAACGAAGAAATACACAAAATTCATCACAAAACCATTATAATAGACCAAATAGTCGAAATAACTACTCCAGATCAAATTCAAATACAACACAATTTGTTTCTAGATCTAATTCCCAATCAAGAAATAATTACTATCCAAACAATCAATCACGAAACTCATCATACAATAGAAATAGAAACTACTCCAATAATCGAAATAGAAGTTATTCAAACAACCGAAACCAGAATTACCCGAACAATCGATCAAGGAATAACTCATATAATAGATCAAACTATAACAGACCAAACAATAATTATCAAAACAGATCACGAAATAATTCACAAAATCGACATTCAAGTTTTAATAACCGTTATAGAAATTATTCCCAATCACCACACAGGAATAATAACCATTATAATAATTCTAACAATCGCCACAGAAGTAGTACACCTAAACATCACAGAAATATTAATCAAGTACAATCAAACCAAGAAACAACATCAGACCCCTCAGGTATTGATGACACAGGAAATAACGAACTACAACTAAATCAAATAAACTGTGAATCATCAGATTCAGAAAGTGATAAAGAAAACACTATCTCCATCAATATGATAGCAGTCGAAAATGACTACGAACCTATTATATATGAACAACCTTTTTCATCACATATATATGAAAATCAATTAGAACTCCTTCACAATTATTATATTGAACCCATCCATTCTACACAAACGGCACGAGAAACTAACGAAATCAACACTACAAATCAATCCAATGAAAATGACCAAACAAAATGCTTGAATACAAATCACATCTATCAAAATATACAAAAAGAACAACCCAAAGAAAAAATTTGCCTCTTGAAACCTCCAGTAAACTAGCAACAGCACAAGGATCAACATTGGTAAACTATGGAAAAATTCAATTATTTCTTCTCCCCACAAGAACAATAGAGCAAAATAAAATTTTAAATAAACCATTTAATTAAATATTTCATATCACTGATATTAAACACAATATCATTGGAATACCATTTATCTCTAATTATATACCAACAATCAAAATTTTGAATAGTAAAATACTAATCAAAGATAAATACACAAAAACAAAAGACACATCCCTAACATTTTTTCAAAGATTAAATAAACAACCACCATTCTTTTCAAAATTTTATCCGATATATAATCAACAGAGAAAACACCTGAAACCACTATCAGGAAACATATATAATTTTTCAATAAAACAAGTTCACCAATATGATAAAAAACAAAATAAACAACAACTCTATATGTCAGATTTTGAATTCAAACCTATCCATAAGTTTTTCAAAATCACAATCTCATCCATAAAATATTTGAAAAACTCGAACTCAGATATTATTTCTCTACATGTATACAACAATACACCATATCAAGTAACATTACCTTTAGGATTTTTAGGCTATTGCAAAACCAACGCTACGATATCACCAGTACACGAAAAAGCATACCGCGTAAATAATATACTCCAATTATTAGATATTTGTCAATCCACAATTCTTAATGAAGAATTATCCATAAATAATATAATAAGTAATGAAAAAAGAAATACAGATTATTTCACAAAAACCCCATATTTCAAACCTACATTCAACATAAATAACTATACAGAGAATCAACAGAAATTTTTAACAATGTTTAACTTCCAACATTCACAAATAACACAAGACGAATTTAATAAATTAGCCAAACAGCTAATAAAATATTCATCAGTCTATGCAACATCTAAATTTGATGTTGGCAAAATCAGTTCATCACTACATCTCCCATTAAAACCTGACGCAGTTTTCAAAAAACAAAGAGCAAGTAAAGTACCAATTCATTTACACGATAAAGTGAACAGATTACTCGATATTTTAGAACAATACAATATAATCTCACCGATAAACAAAGAAGAACAACCAAAAGGTAACACATTTATCAACCCTGTTATCATCCTAGCAAAAGGAGAATCATTAAAAATAGTTCTAGACGCTAGATATCTTAATTCACTAATAGACGAATCAAAATGCAATTGGCCTATTGAACCAATACAAGTTATTTTAACAAAAATAAACGGAAAAAACTTTACAACCGCAGATATGAATAGTGCATATAATCAAATGCCACTAGATGAACAATCGCGACGCTTAACACAATTTGTTATTGGAAATCAGAATAATTCAACCGCCTATTCTATGGAATATCCATAGGACCAGCAGCATTTTCAGCTTTTATGAGCAAAATTTTTCGACCACTAATACTTAAGAAAAACGCAATCACCTATTTAGACGATGTTTTTATGCAATCACAGACAAAAGAAGAAATGTTTAAAGTTTTAGAACACTATCACAAAATACTTCAGAACGAAAATCTGAAGGCCGCCCCCGATAAATCACACTTCTTTTTAACACGAGTTAAATTCTTAGGACATAATATAGAAAGAAAAACAATCACTCCATTAAAATCACGCATTGATGCTATTCAAAAGCTCCAACCACCAACAAACAAAAAGAAAATCCAAGAATTCCTTGGAATGTTAAGTTTTTTAAGCAAATATGTCTATAAAATGCAATTATACCTAAGACCATTCTATAATATACTTAGACAACAAAATAATTTTGAATGGAACACAGAACATCAAGTACGATTTGAAGAAATTAAAAAACTCTTAACTGAAAAAATTTTGAATACAATTCCAGATCCAAATCAACCATTCTGTGCAATGTGCGATGCTTCGAATTTTGGCATCGGTGCAGTATTATTACAATCACACAATGGTACAAACAAAATGAACCTTATATCAGCAAATTCTCGACTATTCACTCAAGCAGAGCTACGACTCTCAACTCTAATGAGAGAATGTACAGCCATAATATATACACTAACAGAATATGAATTTCTAATACTTGGATCAAAACATCCAACAGTTCTATTCACAGATCACAAACCAATCATTTTTCTCTTTACACAAAAATCTAATCCAAATCACCGAGTTTATAGATTTCAATTAATTCTAATGAAATTCCCAAACTTACATATAGTTTGCACATCAGGAAAGAATCTTGCATTACCAGACACTTTAAGTCAAAATACACCACCTGAATTACTTACACGTAAAACTACAGTTGAAATACCCAAAAATATAAAATTTTACCTTGCAGAAAACGAAACATCACCCCGACTAGAATGCAAATATGCAGTAAAAACTGACATTGAACAATCACAGATAAACAATCTACAACACTTCCCACTTTATTTAGATTGCCAAAATAACCACTACGAAGTTGATCTACTTGGAACATCAACTTTCAAACCAATTCCATACTCACAATGGATAAAAAATAACACCCAACAAAAAAGAAAAAAACAACACCCGCATAAAAAAGACCTTTTTCCATTAATTGAAAAAGAAAATCTAACTGATAAAATAAATTTATCAGGACCGCAAACAAACGATTCAAAATACACAATAAATCAAGTTTTTGACCTCCATGACCCACTTGATACAATTCCTTTATCTAAATTAGAAATTGAAAACATTTTTCTCCCCCCAACGGATAAAGTCACAATTAATACCTTGAAATAATATCAAAATCTTGACCCAGTAATTAGACAACTAAAATCATGGCACAAATATAAAACTAAACCCGTCAAGGCAGATACAACTATTTTAGGAAATAAAACACTCCTCAGATATTTTCGAAAATTTAATAATACAACAATTAACGAAAACACAGACCTTCTAGAATACCAATTAAATGAATCTACAGTTCCCTGTCTCCCTCTAAGTATGGTTCTTATAGCTTTTAATATTACACAAAACATTAAAGGACACTCTGGATCAGAGAAAACATATTCAAATTTCATACAAAACTTTTATTTTCCAAATGCACCAATTTGGATAAAAGTACTATGCAATGATTGTATAGTATGTCAGCTAAATAAACCTTATCCAAATCAAAAACAAATAGCACAAAAACAAGATTTTAAAGGACAAAGTTTGTACTTTAACCACCGTATTTCATTTGATACAAAAGGACCAATTTCACCCTCATCCGAAGGAAACTCCTACATTATGGTAATTGTTGACGCGTTTACACATTATGTAGCACTTAACCCAGTACCACATTGTAACGCCTATTACGCTTACACAACACTCTATGAACACTGGATAGCCAAATTCGGACTACCAGAAATTTTAGTTACAGACAACGGTACAGAATTCATAAATAATGAAATCATCACACTATGTCATTTATATAACATCAAACACAAACCACGTACATCTCACGCACCTTGGACAAACGGCTTAGTCGAAGGTATGAACCGTTCACTACAAGAATATCTTAGATGTATCATCAATGGAAATGATACAAGATACACCGAATGGTCAGCAGATGTAAAACTATTTCCCTTAGCATATAATTCACAAATCACGACAACTCTAGGAATTTCACCATATGAAATGGTTTTTAATCAAAAGCCACGCAAACCAATTATGTTTACAGCAAACTCTCATAAAAATGCACAAAGTCATTGTCAACCGAATAAAGACTCAATTTGTTATAACCTACCTTTACACACACACGATGAAGATCATTTTCATCACCCACAAATTCTTAAATTAGCCTCCGGTACACACACCGAATGGATTTTAAACAGAGATAAAAAACACAATGAAATTTACCAAAAAGTAACAAAGAAGTTGTTACAAAGACAAAACATTAATGAACAAATAAATTCACGCTTTACACCAGCCTCCGATTTAAAAATTGGAACATTTGTTTTAATACCCAATTTTAACACTCAAAAAGGAATCTCTAAAAAATTACAACCCCTTCGAAAAGGACCATACCAAATAATTGCCAAACCCACTGATGTCACATATAAAATTACCGACTCAAACAAAAAAGAAATTGTTCAACACCGAAACAACCTATTACCTTATTACCCAAAAGAATACGCACTACGCGAACTAACTCAATTATATTCTTTCACAGGTTTAAAAGTTATTCAAAATACCCCACATACGGAGAATAAAACAAAGGAACAACATGACATTCATCTCGAAAACCAAAATAAAAAATCAACTATAACGAACAACAATACAAAAAAGCTAGATCAAAATATACCTCAAAAAGACAGAAAAAATAGAAAATTGACAGAAAAAATAATACCCCAAGAACAAATCGACAAATCAGAACATAGAGAGTCATCACGACTTAGAAATCAACCACGTAAAAACTATAAAACATTCATTCCACAGTCTAAAATATTAAAGAAAGTCGAATTTCAAAAACAGCTTTAATTTTATATTTCATAATCTTTGCACCTCTGAAATATTTTGAACTTTCATTTTTCAAAATAACATGCTGACAAACAAGCAACGATTCTAGTTCAAAATTAGCCAATAGGATTCATCCAATCCGTCACCTTCTATAAATCTAACACAAACCAACTAGACGAAAGATATTAAACTCCAGGCATATCTATAACTATAACTTCACAACCTCCAGGTCAAAAATAAGCAAACCATTCCAACTTGACAACTAAAATAAATATCACCATAATATCATAACCCTCCCTTATCTAATAACCCAAAGATCAACAATATTTCCCCAACTCAGACCTCAAATACCCCCAAACAAAAATGTTAAATTAGCCTAAAGTAAAAGAACGACCATTTTAATTAGCCTAAAGTATAAAAATCTCAAAAACACCCCAGATCACTTGACAAATAAAAATAAAGACAAAGAAGACCTTCCGATCACCATAAAATTCGCCCCCAACAATTTTTCACAAAACTCAACCCACTTGTCAAAAAACCAACAAATAATTCGACCACACTTGAAAATTGCCTCAAACAACAAAAAATATTCGATCGAGAAGACATTTCTTAAATGCTCTTCTCTCGACCAGTCAACATAATTCTTAACATTCTCATAAACTTTTTAACGATATCTAAACTTTTAATCATATTTCTTTTTGATACCTTTGAATCTTTTGTAATAATCTTAATCATTTTTTGCAATATTTTTTTAATTTTCTATTCCATATTTGAACTATACCTCCAGCTTTCAAAAGCTATTGGCTATATCCACAGGTACGATGCACAAAACTTATCTAAATGATACGAACCATTTTTAGTAGAACAGATATTTTTTTACTATTTGTAATTCTTATAACATTTCTATCATCCCTCATCTTGAAAATATGCAAATGTATAAAGAAAGCAATCATCACATTCGCCCTAGCAACAATCCTCCTAATTCTTTTTCTAGAAGAATACTATAATAAACATAAATTTTTCCACTAAAAGAATAAATAAAAAACCATCAAAAATTGCTAACCAACAATCACTCAGTCAGTCTTCACCGACATCATCCCAAGATAACCCAACACCATCTTCAACTACCCAAAACTCCCAAACATCCACACGAATTTCCTTTCAAGATAACCCATATACCTTTGAAGAACG
Source organism: Symsagittifera roscoffensis (assembly GCF_963678635.1). Lineage (NCBI taxonomy): Eukaryota > Metazoa > Xenacoelomorpha > Acoela > Convolutidae > Symsagittifera > Symsagittifera roscoffensis. The sequence continues at coordinate 50,332 of NW_026971449.1, read as the reverse complement.
ACACGCTCGCTTATCTGAACCACTAGAACCAGTTCAACGACAAGCACCTCTAAGCGAACCAACATATAACTTATACCCAACACTACCACAAGAATTAAGTAGAATACGAAATCCTAGTCAAAACCAAAATACAGTCGAAATAAATAGACAAATTATACATCCTCGACGAAATAGAAATTTTCAAACTCCCCGAGTTCATTTTGATATACCTCAATCCCCATTGGCATATTACCCGAAACCCCTACGCTTCTTTCACAACGTAGCACCTCAAGCCTACCCTCAGATTACTTAGGTTCAACACCAACATCTGAACAAATTCGTGATCATCCCTTTAACCCCACAAACCAAACATCACGACTACCATATTGGACAACACATTCATTCACACAAGGTGAACCAAATTTAATCAATGATCCAATAGATATTTCTACGGATACAACAACATCCTCATCACTACCAGAAACATTATCACTACCATCAACACCATCAATAAGCCAGATTTCACCACCGCCTTTTAACTTAAATTTCCCAAATAACCTCGACGCTAGATATCGAGAACAATCATCAATAAATATTCCTTTAAGAATAGACTGGAATACATTCACAGCACCTCCACCATTATTTGGACAACACCCTGAAAGTAACCGACTCCACAACTGGGCACTAAATAGACTACAATATAGACAAGACATTCACGAAGACATTCGTGATCATAACATCCAAATACTCCAACAAAATAGTCTACAATTAAAATTTGAAATCACGGTTAAATTAAACAACATTACTCAACATCCCTATCCATTAAACCCACCAAATATAACAGCTCAATCCCTACCACCACCGTTTATAACAACTGAAGTGATATACAAATACGACAGATATACCAAAAAGACAATTGGTTACATCACATTTTATAACCCATACTCAGGATTGTCATACACATGTATATTCTAAAAATTTTAATTTTTCTCCAACTCCTTTTTCTAATAACCTCAAATGAAAACATAAACCCTTCCCCCCCGCACAGGACCCCAAGATTTATTAGTAACACATTACGATTGTGAGGAAAACGAACAAAAAACACTACACAAATATGCAATAAATCAAGTATCACAATGCGAAACAGAACCACAAGCCATAGAAACAACAAATGTAATAGCGACACTTTATTCAAAAGCCCGAGCAACAACAGTTATAGGATATAAATTCACAGCAACATTTTCCGAAAAGAAAGTACATTGTTCACAAGTCTCGAATGGAAATAAAAACCGACTTGACCACGAATCATTCTACCAGAGTAATATCGAACGACTTTTAGATCTCAATCCCGAAGATTGTAAAAACGAGTTACTAAGACTCAATATCACAAGAAATAAAAACACAGATAGAAAATTAGTATATTTCCAAGTTTTTGCAGATTCTGTACATCAAGCAGAACTTGAAAGATATCAAGGACATTTAAAATTAGATGAAAAATACCCATACAACGGCGCACACGGAAGATTAACTTATGATATACACGATAAACACTGGATACCACACATTGGTATAAATGACCCATCAAACTGCAAAGCAGACACAAAAATTAAAGGATATCAAGAAATCATGTTTTTCGATTGGAAAATACAACTCGAAAAAATACAACTCACACGCGATTTATCTGACAACACCATGATCTATCAAGGAATTAGATTACCTTGTAAAAACGATCAAGGCTATTGTGACCCTACAACACGAACACAAGCAACTATTGTTTGGTTCCCCGAAGATACATGTACAACATTTCAAGTAGCAAAAATACACGCTCGAATGATAAAATTTCACGAGAAATATTTTATACAATCAATTCCATATGAACAAGTAAATCCATCACGAAAACAAAGTACTGATTTTAGAAACATCCACAATATAGAAAATAAATTGACACGTTTTAAATATATCAAGAAACAGAACTTGTATGTAAATACAGAAATCCACTTCACAAAACACAATACTCCGAGATATTAGTTGAATACGAAAAAGGATTCGACAAGACCACTGGAAAAGTAAAAATCGACCCATACGCCACAGGTCACCCCATAAACGAAGGAACATCATATATACCAGTTGATTTTCAAAAAGTAAAAGTCAACCTGGTGGACATCTAAAGCCCCCTGACACTAGAAGCACACGTTTACAAGAACTATCACTAATGAATAGTACATATTTCGGTAATATCCACTATGATATTCACCTAGATATGAAATTAGACTACACAATTAGCCGAATTTTTCAAGAAATGTCACTCTCTGAATTAGAAACACTTCACCAACTATGCGAATTAGAAAGGACACAAATCCTACAATCACTTGCACTAGCAGTATTAAAAATACCCTACGCAGGATATTTACTCTCAGGAAATAGATCAAATTTTTTAGACTATGAAGGAAACATTTTATGGTTCTATACCTGTACCAAGAAAGTATCACCACTATATGTTTTTGAAGATAAACGATGCTATAAAAGAATCCCTATCTTTTATAAGAATAAAGTACATTTCGTTGACACGCTTTCAAGACGAACCTATTTTTGGGATACCGCAGTCCCATGTGGATCAAAAAATAGCCACAATGTAGTTCAACTGAACCCTGATGAAGATAAATATTACCTTCTTACCCCATATCCCACATTAATGCAATCACTCAAAAAATTTTCACATTGAAAGCATCAGAGCTATTGCTCGAAACCCAAATATTGACCTACAATCAATTGGAATATATTCAAAATCCGATATCCAACATCACATTAGAACACAACAATTCCAAGAATTATTAACACAAATGGACACTATACAAAGACAATCAATTGACCAAAACTTACGCAAACTTGCCGAAACCGCAGGATTTGCAGATATTTATACACAAGACTATAGCGGATATTTTAAAGACATTAAAGACTATATATATCTAAACGGTGAAAAATATAGACCACAAGATATTTCACCTATAAATATTTTTAGCTTTGTTGCACTAAAAAATGAAATTCTCGATTTTCTAGGATGGCCCTACTACATCTTAGAAAAATTAACTATTTTATACGCAATGTTTAACTTTATAGGATTTCTTTTTTCGCTTTTAAAAGGAATCTATAATACATGCGCGATACACACACAAGTAAATAGACAAGCAAGTGTAGCACGCATACTATTTGCAGGATTTTTTGGAATTTTTTCATCATCAATAAACAAAATTCTTTTAGACGCACAAATAAAAGAATACAACACAAAAATATCAACAAGACAGAACACATACGACGAAGAACATAACAATGTAGACATAACGCTTACAGCACCACAGTTACCACCCCTACCACATAACCATCCACTATCACTAGTCCCACGAAATTTTCGAAATTTAGCAATAAAACATAATCCAAATTTTAGACCAACCATATCGCAAAGTCCCATACAACACATAATGACACATCATTCACAAGATGAAAATACATATGAACAAATTATAGAACAACCCCATACCACCGCTTTTCAGTCTCAAAATAATAAATTTTTTAGCCCACGATCAGCCGACAACTTGGATCCCTACACCGCTCAAATTCCCATCCGACCAACCTCAACACTCCAATTACAATAATTCCACTTTTTGCTTTCCCGCCACCCGATTTCCCAACCAATAATGTAACATCAGGCATGAATTCAGACACTAATTCGCATATCTCAGTTTTATACTCCATCTCACAACTCAATAACCCAGATTCTGAAACCCCTGATGAATTTGCAGACTCTGAACCATCCCGCCAAATAACCCACTCCCATCGATTTCTACACCCTCTTATGCTTCACAAGTCACCCCAACCTACTCTTCATTTCATTCAGACCGATCATCCAATTCTCCAGATACTCCCCAAATCTCCCAGGAACTAGATAATTTTATCACCCTACAACAACAACCCTTCCACCTTGAAAATTTCACTATAAACCAGATTTCATCCACAATAGAATCATTAAACCCACCTACCCCTACACCCTCTTCAGCTTATACCGCATCATTAGCACCATCCTCCACATCCACCGAGTCATCAAATAGCACTAATAGAGCTTATCGCACTTTCAAAAGAAAATTCCCAAACCATCCATTTCCAACAAAACCAGGAACAGCCCGTGAATATATTAATCATCCAAATCACACTAACACGAAAGATTTTTTAGCAATCACCTTACCTTCATTTCCACAATATACTTTGAACACCCCTAACGACACTAACGACACACGTAATTTTGTAGATGAACAAGTTTTAATGCCTACACTTCATTGGACATCATATTATCATTTTACTAACCCCCTTTGCCTACCTTTATCTAATACTCACATCGATATAGAAAGAAATAAAGATATGCTATATCGACTCACCACACCACTAACACATAGACAATTTACTTATATAGGATATAAAAAGTCACTCAAAACATACACTGCACCCCGAGCTAACGAATACACGCTAGAATATTACGATCACAACATCATCCGAACTAACCAAGACCAGTTTTTAGATGATGACCGTTTCGCTAACCCACAAATCACAGAAAAATTTTTCATCAAAACACCATATGTTTTTACACTCAATATATTTGATCGCAAATTCGATCACATCATTTCTGAAGCACTAACCGACACAAAATCTTACGAAAGTTTTAAAGAAAAATTTCAATTATTTTCACTAACCTTTCATTTCCTTGCACCACATGAAAGAGATTTGCACTGCTCACACGATATTATGTTATGCACTAAACAAACCCACACATATACATATTATCGCTTCATACAAAATCACTTTGATCTACACACTCCATCAAGACAACCACACCACCGTTTTCAATTTATTAACTCTAAGTACACTTCACCATTTTTTCTTAACTTCACATATTGCATCAAAGATAGTAACCTTCACGGTATTCTTCGCAATTATGATCCCATAACCCAAATGTATATTTTTTGTCCCATCACAAAGACCTTCAACGCAGAAGAATCCAGACCCTTCCTTATTCCACATGAATTTATTCAACCTATAGAAATCCCAATATTAGAATTCATCCACAACACTAAATACAATCACAAATTATATAATCTCATCCAAAACACACCTTATGATTTTGCAGTTGGCACTGAAGAACTAAAAACCATTAAAGCACTTCAATTGCTTTGGCCACTGCTTCAAACTAAAAACATCATTCGCATACTAGCAAAATTACTAACAAATTCCAACATAATACACGACATCTTCCCCCACAGTTTTTTCCCCGACGACTAACAGGTAAGTATAATTTATCATATTCTTAACTAATAAATTCAAATTAAAAAACTAACCATTCTTTATCCATGTCTCATTTTGATTTTTAGTCTTCATCTCACGATCATCTGCAAAATACACAAAGAAAAATAAAAAATAGAAAAACTTCTTCAAATTGTTCAAAACTCTAATAATCTTTTGCACCAGCTAAATTAAATAAAGTTCATACAAATGTAGTAAATTAATTTATAAATTATTTCCCTAAAAGCAGTAATTCAAATAATGATGAAAATTTGTAACTTAATTTTTCCCCAAAACTAGCAGTAAAATTGAAATTCTATGTAGTAAATTGATAAGACGAAATAGCAGTCTAACCTTTTGATATTTCCATTCACTCGCACAAGAATTATATCCAAACTCGCACGGCTCGCCCACGAAGAATTATTTAAATAATGAATTTCAGTTTCAAGCTTTCACACTTAACAACTCTAACACACGATAACAAGTTTCAAACTTTCCTTTAACCCGGTTGGAAAGGAATTATATACTAAACAAAACTAACCAACGCAGCTTACTAAACACCACAACACATAGAATAACAGCATGACTAAGAAAAGGAAACCAACGGTACCCAAACCAGATTAACCCAGTTTAAAACTGGATAATTTATTCTTTTGAAGACTATTATAAAGTCTAAGAAAGAAATAATAAAACACAAAAAAGTCGAAAGACAAACCCATACCAAAAACAATTTGATTTTTGAAAAAAGGACACAACCAACGAAACATAAGAAAAACCACAATAAACCCAACATAAAACGTTATCACATAAGAGGACCTCTCACAGAAACCGCACGAAATCATACTCCCACTCCTGGCCTAACCCACCAGAGAGGACGTCCTGAGCATGCTCTATAGCCGGATTAACCCACCGCGCTACATCCACGCTTTGTGACCACACTTCTATTTTTAATACGAGGTACTCAAGGGCGAGTAACTCTTCAAAATAACCAAACTAAAACAAAAAGCTTTTGTGAAAACAACTAACCAAAATCATAATTAAAACACCAAACTAATCAAAATTTTATAAAATGTAAATTATACTTTGCAGTATATAGACCAGCATACAACACCAAAGACGAACATCCAAAGACAAAATGACCCCACTACACTCGAAAAAGAATGGCCAACCACAATCACAACTCAAAGGATTTAGAGTACGACTTGACTTCGCAGAAAAAGACTTCATTGAACTAGACCAATGACCACCTCGACGTTCAAGTATACGTACAGATCCGAGTAACCAGGCATCCCCTCCACGCACAATCTCCACGCCATTCCCAGACTAGGTTGAATACAAAAGAAGTTCTCTACATGAAACAGAAAAACCTGTCATAGCAAACCATTCTGAAATCAGATTTGAGTTTGTTGCGAAAACCCAGTCGTTGTCATGAGAAGACACAGTGATTGAACCTGGAACTTCTCTAACAAGAGAACCCAGAAGAATTATGATGTTCGCCAAATACCAACGTCCATCATCCATCCTTTGAATTGCAGAAAGACTATTCTAAAAAACTCTGTAAAACCCGGATGGGTGGAACCTGATCTAAACTACATTTTATGATTGGATAAATTAGATATTTTACCACTGTAAAGTATTTATTATTAACCAATCATGATCCATCTAACTAACAACCCACTTATTTGTAAGTGCTGAAATTACTTGTAATTTCAGCACCAGAGAGATTTGAATTTAACTTAGAAATTAGTTGCCTCTCCAAGAGAACTTCAGCAGCCGCAATAAACCAGTATACCCTAGATCTATTGAGCCTAGCAGAGACTAGTTAAACAACCTGAGACTAGATAGTATAAGAGTAAGATTAGGATCGGTATTAGACTAAGAAGTTGCACGAATCTATCCGGCCGAAAATAAGATAGCGTGACGAGCAGACGGTGTACCCTATCCGAAATTACTCTATGAGTTAACCACCTCGGTCATAACTCACAGCCGTTAATTCTACTATCGATTTTGATCAATAACCAACTTGAGCATATAGATATTTGAAGTGTGTTTGAAGAGTTCCGTTTGATCGTTTATCGATCTTTGCATGGGAATTACCTTTACAGAAGGGGTTTTCCAACTGAACTCTACTATGATGGGGCCCTGTCGCTTTAGTATGAGTGTCCGAATGCTAACCTTTCATTGTTGATTTTCTGTTTTTTTTTTGTGGAAGTGGTTTGTTTACAAAGCCATCCTCAGTTCGTTCGTCAGATCCCCAATTCTTTTGAAAGAATTGAGTTTCCTATATTTAATAAACAAACAGGTTGACTGACGCTAACGGTTTCAAAATAATAACTTCAGTTTTCTATTGAAATGTTTTTCGAGAGGAGAACATAGGAATGATTAAAGGGATGAACGTTAATTGCAAATAATTTGTGTGGCGAAATCATTATATCAAGGCTAAGGAGAACTTAAGGTCATGGCATGTTTTGCTTTTACTGTGATAAAAAGATTTGATTTTTATTATAATTTCAAACTCTGATCTCTATAAGTAGTGATTGTAGTGTTCAAGAAGCTAACTGGTTTAGCCGAATCGACCCAGTTACTCAAGGAAAAAATGATTTCCGTTTCTAACAAGGATGTAATGTAGCTTTTTTGATTATTTCCCATCTTCATCAAAAATAGTTTTGCACAGAGAACTCGTGGTTGTCGCATTGTCCGGTTTCTGACTGTTCTTTTTTTACACTACACTAATCTCTATGTGCATGCTTGATTTTTACCTTTATGATATCCCACAGAGATTCTTTTTTTCTATTTGCAAAATGATTGGTCCCACTCTTTAAATTTGTTTTTTACGATATGCAGGGTTGTGAATTAGCTTTTTCAATTGCAATTTTGACAATTAGCGTAGTTTGCCGGACATATGGGTAGATTTGTTCTCAGGAAACCACTCCTGCAGAGTTCATACACTGTTCTTTATGTTTATATTCAAAGCAGATTCACTTTTGACATTAAAATATTTTTGTTCCGACTTTCGATATTTGGCTCGGAGTAGGTTTTTTTTTCTTCAGACAAGTTTCGACTTTTTAACTAGCAATTTTTGACGGAATTTTATATCATTCGAAAGATATTGTTGTCTTGAGCTCAAATTTGAAAATATATTTCAACTAAGATTATTTTTCGTAAAGTTATGGGGGTTTAAAGATTGCCATTTTGGTCAATTTGGGACAATTAACGCGCGATATCTTTCGCGCTATTAACGCGTAAGCGGAGAGTTAATCCGTCTTAGAAATCGTTCCAGTTTGGTTGAAATAAGCTTATATTTCATAATTGATTTGTTACAAGGAGCAAAATCTATTCTTTTGTACTTTATATGGCGTGTAGGGGGATAATTTCTACTTAAAAATATCAAATTTTAGAAGAAAAAAATTTTTTCATTTTTTTAATTTCATATAATTTTTTATGTTATTACTGCTCCATAAACCTTAAAAGGCAATCGGAACATTCAGGGCGTCACTCTGATGCGAGCAGTCTTGTTATCATTAATAAGTAAAAAAGAGAGTATGGAAGTACTGATCATTTTCAAATGATTGTTGATAAGGGCTAATTTTGAAGCTTCCAATAGAGGCAAAGTTTTTGTGAGTATTTTTCTGTGGATCTCGTAGTTTATAATTTATTTTAAAAGTCTCTCTTATTCACTTGTCTTCTCCAATGGATATGTCACATTTCTTTGCCACGTCTGCGAGTGCGCCCCGCAATTGTTCTAGGGATTCTTGATTTCTATCTAAATTTTCGAAATTTATGTTTTTCTAAAATTACTTTCATTTTTCTGACAAATGTGATTTTCTATTGTTCCAAAGTTTTTGTACGATATGCGGAGATTTTTCATTTAAAATCCTTTTTCCTTCTGATCCGGACGACTGCCGTTAAACTTCAACCTTGTTTGTACTGGGATGAGAAGCCATTGATGGGCAGTGTAGTCGCATAAAAAATTAAGAATTTTTTATCGGCATTGTAGATGGGCAGTGTAGTCTCAAAAAAAATCAATTATTAAAGATTAAAAATAAAAAATCATGATTCAGTTTTTTAAAGCGATGTAATCAATTTTTTTTATCGATGATTATTGATTAATCATTTAGTTTATCACGAATTAGTATTCATTTCAAATTGATTACAACACATTGTTCCTTAGCAAACTTCACGGTTTGAATTGGCTTCAATTTATTTCTGTGCGTATATTCTGATACTATTTGGGCCTAGTCAACGTCTTTATAGGAATCAGATGAGAGTTAAACCAAATAAAAACAGTAGAAATTTCAGGCAAAAAACTCATAGATCTAATAACTGTATAAATATAAAATTATTTTCATACTTCTTTTAAACTCATATGAAAATTTCAACCATAATTACTTCTATGACCTTTACCAGCAGATGCTATTAGTTTTGTACACCCAGGGGACCTTAAAGAATTGCCCACAACTGCCGAGTAAAAATTTCGATTTAGTTTAAATAGTCCCGAGTGGCAGTTAGTACGGTAAATGATATTTGGGAACAAAGAAGATTTTGTACGATCGTAGGATCTAAATTAGGATTTGTAAATGGAGGGGGGGGGGGGTTTCAATTAAGGTACCTCAACAGCCCATTGCGGTCAGGTTATTTTTTGACCTAGTGCACATTGAAGAGCAAGTTCCAGAAAAAAGACTTCGATTTTTGCTATCTTTGAATCAGAAAGAAATAAGAACAAACTTTCTTAACGTGCATTGGGAGACCAAATTTTTAAACGTTGAAAAATTTTGTTCACAAAATGTGAACATTTTTATTCAACGTATTAACTAATTGACAATTTTTAGCAGGAAAAATTTTATTTTTTAAAATTATAAAAGAAGGCGAACAAAAATGTGTCTTGGAAAAAAAAAATTTCCTCCGTATAAAGAAGCTTTTCAAATCGACACAAAAATTGACCAACCTAAAGAAAGCATTCTTATTCACTCCCTCCTGGTAACTTATTATTTTTTCTTTGTTTTATAAAAGTCTTTAATCTGTTCACAATTTGTGACAAAGTTTCTTAACCGTGCATGGGAACCAATTTCTTAAACATAGAAAAAAAACTGTTCACAAAAAGTTATGGAAATATATTCATTTCGAAACCAAAATTGACCAATCAGAGTACCAGGTTTCGATTAGCCAATCACAAGCAAGCATTCTTATTCACTCCATCCTGGTTAAATTTTTTTTATATATATGTCTTTATTCTGTTCACATTTCGTGAACAAAATTTTTTAACCATTCATGGGGAGACCATTATTTTAAAGGTTGAAAATACTTCTTCACAGCATGGGAACACTTTTTCAATGTATAAACTGTTTGACAATTTTTAGCAGGGTTAAGTTTATTTTTTTAATTTATAAAAGGAGGCAAACAAAAATGTGTTTTGAAAAAAATTTCCTCCTTACAAAGAAGATTTTCAAATCGACTCCAAAATTGATCAATCGGAGTACAAAGTTTCAATTGATCGATCACAAGCAAGACTATATATTTAATCCCTCCTGGTTAATTTTTTTCTTTTAATTTTTATTTAATGTTTTTTATACATGTCTTTAATCTGTTCACATTTTGTGAACAAAACTTCTTAACCATGCATGGGGAGAACAATTTTTTAAACGTGGAAAATATTTGTTCACAAAATATGAAGAATTTTATTCAATGTTAAAACTAGTTGACAGTTTTTAGCGGGGATAATTTTAATTTCTAATTTTAAAAAAGAACGCAAACAAAATTGTGTTTTGGAATAAAATTTTTTTCCTCTTGTCAAAGAAAACATTCGAATCGACACCAAAATTGACCAATCAGAGTACAAAGTTTCAATTTATCAATCACAAGCAAGATTGTATATTTAATCTCTCCTGGTTAATTTTTATATTCTTCAAGTTTTTTTTAAAATTTTTTTATACATGTCTTTAATCTGTTCACATTTGGTGAACAAAATTTCTTAACCATGATGGGCAGAACAAGTTTTTAAACTCTGAAAATAATTGTTCACAAAATGTGAACACTTTGATTCAATGTACAAACTAGTTGAAATGTTTTGCGGGGATAATTTTGTTTCTTCTAATATTATGACAATATAATCGATTATGATCCATGGGCGCTTGGTGCGGGAAGCGAAAACTCGCAAAATATTAAAGTTAAGGAAAGCTTTATATTCTCGGTTTATATACTCGGTACACAAAACTGTATATCAAATTGAATTGCTCACCGGGCCGCGTTCCCAGTCTCATGTACAAACTTTCGCGACAAAATTTTGGCATGTCCAGAATTTCGCGACTATCATGATCCGTCGCGATTTTCGCGACGAAGCGGAGCTGGCGTAAAGAAAACATTGCGGCTCATATTTGGTGTGTCCAGACTCTCGTAACCAAGATTTGCCATTTCAGATTTTCGCGTGAATAGAGACGGCGGGACTAAAAAAAAGTTTTCCAGGACTTCCGCGACCGATTCGGAGACGGCGCGGTTTTCGCGACCAAGGTGGAAACGGCGTGACTCAAAAAGAAAATTGGAAATTTTATGTTCTATATTTATATTCTCGGTACGCAAAGCTGTACATCAAACTGAAATGCGCATCAAATTGACCCGGGTTGACCTCCATACACCGAAAATGCTTATCATACAATTTCATACATCTAGTGTGTGGAAAAATGCTTGTCACACAATTTTCATACAATTTCTATAAAAATGGTTGAAAAAAGATATAAACTTATTTCTCTGGCTGTTTGATTCTAATAAAGCAGTCTGGTGATTAAAAAAACCGAGGATTTCTTTTTTGAAAAAAATGCTCATCGTACAATTCCTAATTTTTTTTTATAATTTTCGTTTCAACTGCAAATCGAATTTTGTACGCAAACAAACATTTTCCAAAAAAAAAAAATTTTGCATGCGAAATTTAATTTTTTGTGTGCATAACGTAGTCCTGGATAAAATAATGTTGTATTTTTTTTCCTTTTCGCCGTAGAATTATTTTTCCAAAAACGCTGAAAATTCCTATTTTCTTGTATGGCATGTTTATCTATGCCTTGATCAATGTCTGATAGTTTAAAATTTCAAACTTTTCTATAATGCCTTTTGAAAAATTTTGCCCAATTTCAAAAGTTTGTTACTTTTGTTATATCATTTGTGAAAAACAGCTTTAAGACAATTGAGGTCGTTTTCTATGCATTGTGAATGCAAGACCGTCCAACTTTTGGTGCTTTGAGTAAACCATTGTGTTAAGTTTCAAACACAATCCAAAATTTTTTAGAAATTAAATTTAGAAACAAAAAATCATTTTTTTTGGTTTATGGTAAAACATCTATCATACAATTACCATATATGGAAAAATGGTTGTCATAGAGTTTTTATACCATTTTTGGTACGTATGAAAATGTATGACAAGAATTTTCTCATATATGGAAATTGTATGATAAGAAGTTTTGGTCACCCCGGAGACATATCACTATCACCCGAGTCGAGATTTTTAACCTAATTTGAAGCAAGACTTGAGCGGTTTGAGCTATTTTTTAGACAATTACTCTCAAAAATTTGCTTCAAAATGAGCGGTTTGAGCAGTTTTCGAACGGTTTATCAAACAAAAAACGCTCAAAAATCGTGCAAGATTTGAACGGTTTTGAGCGGTTTATCCAAAAAAACCGCTCAAAAACAGCCAAGATTTGAGCGGTTTTTGAGCGGTTTGTCTAGAAAAACCGCTCTAACCTTGCGCGGCTTTTGAGCGGTTTTTTTTTTGGATAAACCGCTCAAAAACCGCTCATTTTGAAGCAAGATTTTGAGCGTAATCGTGTTAAAAAACCGCTCAAATCTTAATGAATTTAAAAAATTAAAAAAAAAATAATTTTTATACATACATACATACATACATACATACACACACTTACATATTTTCCAGTGGCTATTTTGCTCGAGCATTTGAAAAAAGTCGCTCACATTGTTCTAGGTCAAGCCATCGAAAAAAATCTTGCTTGAGTTGAGAACGGTTGAGCACATTTTTTAAATTCCCGGGTTGACCAAAAATGCTTGTCCTACAATTTGAAATTGTATGAAAATTGTATGATTAGCATTTTACCAGACATTTGATGTAGGCAATTGTATGACAAGCATTTTCGGTGTGGGGAAATGTAAGACAAGCATTTTCGGTTTCTGGAGGTCAACCCGGGTTGTAGATAGTATTTCAACTGCATCTTAGAGTCACATTACCTTTCCAGGCCTTTTTGTTGGTTTTGGAACCTGATCCAAAATACATTTTATGATTGGATAAATTAGATATTTTACCACTGTAAAGTATTTAATATTAACCAATCATGATCCATCTAACTAACAACCCACTTATTTGTAAGTGCTGAAATTACTTGTAATTTCAGCACCAGAGAGATTTGAATTTAACTTAGAAATTAGTTGTCTCTCCAAGAGAGCTTCAGCCGCCGCAACAAACCAGTATACCTTAGATCTATTGAGCCTAGCAGAGACTAGTTAAACACCTTGAGACTAGAAAGTATAAGAGTAAGATTAGGATCGGTATTAGACTAAGAAGTTGCACGAATCTATCCGGCCGAAAATAAGATAGCGTGACGAGCAGACGGTGTACCCTATCCGAAATTACTCTATGAGTTAACCACATTGGTCATAACTCATCTGGTGCGACCATAAGTCTCGAATAAGACCTTAATAGCTTAGAATTAACCAAAAAATAGATTAGAATTTAGACAAAACATTTTAAAAATGTTATACGACAATAATTTAATCGAAATGTCTCTACGACTCAATAGATCAGAGCCGATATTCCAAACGATAACAGATTTACCCGGAATTCGAAGAAGACGTCGAACAAGAGACGACATACGACAAAGTAGAAACTTACCAAATAGTTTTATGATCGTACGGCAAAAGCCAACACAAACTTTTATATTTAGAATCTTATTAGCAATGAAATTAGATTTTCATTTGCAAACATAAAATTTTGAAGTAAATCTTCATGATCATTTCAGGCGCTGAACAAAATTATTAATATGCAATAACGATTGATAAAAAGATCTCAGATCGTTTTCTTAATTTCTGCAGTCTTATATAAAACATGTTTGAAAAATATTTATTGAAAAAGAAAATAAAAATTAGTAGCATGACAATAAATTGTTAGTAATCATAAAATCATCTGTTGTCTCAGCTTTATCACCTAAACATAACAGCAATCATAAGTTCACTAATATCATTAAAAAACTAAATATTTTTCTTAGATAACCTTAAACCATTTTAAACTTAAATTCACTTAAATATCAAGGCTTATCCTTGGATTTTAATTAATTTTCTATTTCACTAAAATTAAAACCTGATCATCAAGGCCTATCCTTGGATCAAAAAAAAACAATTTTGTTCTCCCCACCCACTTAGCAAGTGTCTAACGACCTCAAATGTCGATTCACTATCCAACCCTTCCAAACGACCCAAGATTAATAGAAATTTATTAATAAAACTAACCATTCAAATTAGGATAAACAGTGAAGAACTTCGGTTATTCATCCTTCACTTGAACCCTCCTCTTACCAGACCCAGGATAAATCTTAGACTTAGTAAGTTTAAAATAGTATCTAACGAACTACTTGCGTTCCAATTATACCTGAACCTTGTGGATCGATTTACTATTCTCCAACCCTTGAACACAATCACTACCCCTAAGTAAGATTAAGTAAGTTAACACCTTAGCTTAGACTAGCCACGAGAAAGTAAAAAATCATTCTTCGGAATCGATATACTTTTCTCTCCAACCCTGAACAAAAAGACCCAGGTTAAGCTAACCAAAAAATCGTAAGGACTAACAGTCTAAGAAAATAGAAATCACCTAACAACTTTTTGCATCCCCCATCCTAAACCTTATGTCATTCAAAAATCTAGGAAATAAACAAACAATCGTTTTACACAACTGCGAGATAGATAACCAAAAATACGACCTTGTAATCACACCTCATACGCGAACAGTTGGATACATAAGAACAAAACGAGTGACAATAAAAAGAAAAATAATAAACAAACAAAGACAAATCACACGAAAAAGATTTTCAAAAAATAGAAACGCATTTTCAGAATCAGAAGCCAGCAATTTAGATGAACTCTACAAATAAAAGGAATCAATTGATAAAAATTGTCCCATTCACGATCAATTATATTTTTCCGATTCAGAAACAACTTCAAATTCATCAAAAAGAGGAAAAAGAAGAATAAAAAAGCAATATAAACACAAACCAGTACACTTGTATAAGTGGAATCAACCAATTAGACACATCGATAGTATTATATTAACAGTCATTAAACGAAAAAATGAGCCACAGCCACACTCAAAGTGACGATAGTCCAGATGACGAAGAGGTTTATCCCTTCCTCATAGATGCACCCGATAATAGAGGGCAACATGACTTTTGGCAGAATTTACTGTTAAATTTGTTTGAACCCGGAATCAGCCCATGTAAAGCAGAATTCCCAGATGTAAAAATCAAAAGACAAATTATTGAACATTATCTAAAAGATATATGTAATTTAACACAACAATACGGAATCTACATCATAGAATTCAGCACACCAAATCCGAATCATCAAAAAAATGTAATTCAAACAGACGATCTTGAATTAGAATTTTCGAAAGTATTCTTAGAATATATTAAAAGCATACAATATCACAATTCACAAAGAGCAAAGTCCATATTCACTAACGAAGTTTTAGCAATAATATATACCTATATTTCTATATTCGAAAAAACAGAATTTCAAAGTATCTCACCAACTGAAACATCCAAACATACAAAAGTTCGACAGGAAATCACATTATTTTCAATCTTCCTATATATAATCAAAGAAAATTTCACTAAAGACGATGTTTCACAACACACAAAACATGACTTACAAAAAATTTTGGCATGGTTTATAATAGATTATTTCACACACAATATAGACTTAATTTCACAAGCAAGAAAAAATTTCAGACCTCATAAATCCAAATGAAGATACTGCCATTACAGAACAGTCAGACTACGTTTGGGACCCATCTAACTAACAACCCACTTATTTGTAAGTGCTGAAATTACTTGTAATTTCAGCACCAGAGAGATTTGAATTTAACTTAGAAATTAGTTGTCTCTCCAAGAGAGCTTCAGCCGCCGCAACAAACCAGTATACCTTAGATCTATTGAGCCTAGCAGAGACTAATTAAACACCCTGAGACTAGAAAGTATAAGAGTAAGATTAGGATCGGTATTAGACTAAGAAGTTGCACGAATCTATCCGGCCGAAAATAAGATAGCGTGACGAGCAGACGGTGTACCCTATCCGAAATTACTCTATGAGTTAACCACATTGGTCATAACTCATCTGGTGCGACCATAAGTCTCGAATAAGACCTTAATAGCTTAGAATTAACCAAAAAATAGATTAGAATTTAGACAAAACATTTTAAAAATGTTATACGACAATAATTTAATCGAAATGTCTCTACGACTCAATAGATCAGAGCCGATATTCCAAACGATAACAGATTTACCCGGAATTGGAAGAAGACCT
The DNA here is from genome assembly GCF_963678635.1 of Symsagittifera roscoffensis. Classification (NCBI taxonomy): domain Eukaryota; kingdom Metazoa; phylum Xenacoelomorpha; order Acoela; family Convolutidae; genus Symsagittifera; species Symsagittifera roscoffensis. Next base: position 33,460 of record NW_026971449.1, on the reverse strand, counting down.
CGAACAAGAGACGACATACGACAAAGGAGAAACTTACCAAATAGTTTTATGATCGTACGGCAAAAGCCAACACAAACTTTTAAATTTAGAATCTTATTAGCAATGAAATTAGATTTTCATTTGCAAACATAAAAATTTGAAGTAAATCTTCAAGATCATTTCAGGCGCTAAACAAAATTATTATTATGCAATAACGATTGATAAAAAGTTCTCAGATCGTTTTCTTAATTTCTGCAGTCTTATATAAAACATGTTTGAAAAATATTTATTGAAAAAGAAAATAAAAATTAGTAGCATGACAATAAATTGTTAGTAATCATAAAATCATCTGTTGTCCCAGCTTTATCACCTAAACATAACAGCAATCATAAGTTCACTAATATCATTAAAAAACTAAATCTTTTTCTTAGATAACCTTAAACCATTTTAAACTTAAATTCACTTAAATATCAAGGCTTATCCTTGGATTTTAATTAATTTTCTATTTCACTAAAATTAAAACCTGTTCATCAAGGCCTATCCTTGGATCAAAAAGAACAATTTTGTTCTCCCCACCCACTTAGCAAGTGTCTAACGACCTCAAACGTCGATTCACTATCCAACCCTTCCAAACGACCCAAGATTAATAGAAATTTTTAAATAAAACTAACCATTCAAATTAGGATAAACAGGGAAGAACTTCGGTTATTCATCCTTCACTTGAACCCTCCTCTTACCAGACCCAGGATAAATCTTAGACTTAGTAAGTTTAAAATAGTATCTAACGAACTACTTGCGTTCCAATTATACCTGAACCTTGTGGATCGATTTACTATTCTCCAACCCTTGAACACAATCACTACCCCTAAGTAAGATTCAGTAAGTTAACACCTTAGCTTAGACTAGCCACGAGAAAATAAAAAATCATTCCTCGGAATCGATATACTTTTCTCTCCAACCCTGAACAAAAAGACCCAGGTTAAGCTAACCAAAAAATCGTAAGGACTAACAGTCTAAGAAAATAGAAATCACCTAACAACTTTTTGCATCCCCCATCCTAAACCTTATGTCATTCAAAAATCTAGGAAATAAACAAACAATCGTTTTACACAACTGCGAGATAGATAACCAAAAACACGACCTTGTAATCACACCTCATACGCGAGCAGTTGGATACATTAGAACAAAACGACTGACAATAAAAAGAAAAATAATAAACAAACAAGGACAAATCACACGAAAAAGATTTTCAAAAAATAGAAACGCATTTTCAGAATCAGAAGCCAGCAATTTAGATGAACTCTACAAATTAAAGGAATCAATTGATAAAAATTGTCGCATTCACGATCAATTATATTTTTTCGATTCAGAAACAACTTCAAATTCATCAAAAAGAGGAAAAAGAAGAATAAAAAAGCAGTATAAACACAAACCACTACACTTGTATAATTGGAATCAACCGATTAGACACATCGATAGTTATATATTAACAGTCATTAAACGAAAAAATGAGCCACAGCCACACTCAAAGTGACGATAGTCCAGATGACGAAGATGTTTATCCCTTCCTCATAGATGCACCCGAGAATAGAGGGCAACATGACTTTTGGCAGAATTTACTCTTAAATTTGTTTGAACCCGGAATCAGCCCATGTAAAGCAGAATTCCCAGATGTAAAAATCAAAAGACAAATTATTGAACATTATCTAAAAGATATATGTAATTTAACACAACAATACGGAATCTACATCATAGAATTCAGCACACCAAATCCGAATCATTAAAAATATGTAATTCAAACAGACGATCTTGAATTAGAATTTTCAAAAGTATTCTTAGAATATATTAAAAGCATACAATATCACAATTCACAAAGAGCAAACTCCATATTCACTAACGAAGTTTTTGCAATAATATATACCTATATTTCTATATTAGAAAAAACAGAATTTCAAAGTATCTCACCAACTGAAACATCCAAACATACAAAAGTTCGACAGGAAATCACTTTATTTTCAATCTTCCTACATACAATCAAAGAAAATTTCACTAAAGACGATGTTTCACAACACACAAAACATGACTTACAAAAAATTTTGGCATGGTTTATAATAGATTATTTCACACACAATATAGACTTAATTTCACAAGCAAGAAAAAATTTCAGACCTCATAAATCCAAAGGAAGATACTGCCATTACAGAACAGTCAGACTACGTTTGGGACCCTGAATGGTCTCATCATGCATTTATAAACATTCCACAATCAATCTCAAGTCAAGCAATAAGTACAATATCTTACCAAAGAGATTATGTAAAAGTAGTACCACTAACCATTGATGCAACACCATTAAACTACAACACATTTTTACCCGATACACGAAATAACATTTTAAATTCGACTGTCATACATAATGAAAACCTTAATGGAACTAGAAATCTTACACAACAGATATCCAAACACCATCACACTTCATAAATGAAGAAATTGTCCAAACAACAACAACTACACAACAAAGTATTTCACCAATACATCCAAATTTAACAACACCAAAAAATACAAATACTTCATTGGCACAAGTAACCTTACAATCAACCGTTAAACATTCGGTTGCTCCAAAATATTCACAAATGGATTATCAAACATATAGACCTATGACAATACCATCAAAACCACGAAGAACGTTCACAAGAAACACTTTTGCAGAACATAATTATAATTATGCACATTCATCAAAAACAAACTATCCCCCACGAAAAACTAATAATATTCATGTATGTTCTCACTATTGGGATAACCCTATGACAATAACCAACTCAGTAAATTTTCGGACTAATTCACGTCCTCCACAGGACCACAGTGAAAATTACCCATTCTTTCAACAAAATAAAAATAAAAAGCAAGCACCTCATCAAACGGATTACTTATCATCTGACGATGATTATTTACAACCAGACATTTTTGCACCATATACCCAAGAATATCGCAAACAAGGATCGCGACGACCTCATACATATAATAGAATTTTTTCTCCAAATCCAACAGATACACGAAATCAACAACCAATCCATAAGTCAAATCCAATAAATACACAATCTTTTCAACCAATTCAACCACAAAACCCAAGGACTATGCACTCGTATCAACCAACTCAAATGCAAAATGAAATACCACTCCCATACTACCTTCAGCAACACGAGATAACAAAAAATCAACTTTCAAATTTTTCGCAAATGCCAAATGCCGCAGAGTCATGGGTGGATCATCAATAACATCAAATAAACCAATAATGGTATTCACAGGAACAGACCCTGAATATTCTGTAGAAGATTATTTAAATGCAGTAACAGCAAATTTAACTTCAAATATAGGACCTGAACCAATTAATACGCCGCTACATCAAAATTGGATACATCGACGCACAGCGTTGATACAAACAACATTAGATGGCGCAGCTCAAAAATGGTTTTCAGTATTACCTATAGAAAAAAAAATCAGACTGGAAAAGATTTACACAAGAATTTTCAAAAATGTTTGACTCCGAAAGAAATAAACAACACCAAAGAGTTTTATGTAATGAAATTCGCAGATTACCAAATGAAACCATTAAACAATTAGCAGTACGTATCGAAACACTAGTTCGAAAAGCTTATTCACTAAATACACATGACTATAAAAACACAAAAATGACAGAAATTTTAATGATGACCTTAACACCTCAATTAAGGAAAATAGCAATAAAAAAGAGAGCATCTCATCCTTCTTCAATTCGAGAGCCAGATTTAGATTTTCGAAAACTAGTAGACAAACTAGAGCAAGCGGAAATCACAATGAAACTTGAAGAAACAGAAAATCTAAAACTACAATATGTTAATCGAATTGAAACAAACACTACAAATATCAATAACATACAGGAATCAGATACAGACTTAGTTGAAAAAATCACTGAAATACTAAATATTTACGAAAAACACCCAAATTTTAAAGGCAAACCATCTTTCAAAAAATGGTGTAATTATTGCCGAAGATACGGACATAGTATATCCGAATGCAGACAAAAGCAACAGGATAACCAAAACAAACCTCAAAAATATAAACAACCAAATAAATCACTTCCGAACAACACCAGTTACACGAGAAATCAATCACCATATAACTCAAGTTATAGAGAAAGATCACCAGAACGAAGAAATACACAGAATTCTTCACAAAATCATTATAATCGATCAAATAGTCGAAATAACTATTCGAGATCAAATTCAAATGCAACACAATTTGTTTCTAGATCCAATTCACAATCAAACCCAAGAAATAAACATTATTCCAATAATCAATCACGAAATTCATCATATAACAGAAATAGAAACTATTCGCATAATCGAAATAGAAGGTATTCAAACAATCGAAATCAGAATTACTCGAACAATCGATCAAGAAATAATTCATATAACAGATCAAACTATCACAGATCAAATAATAATTATCAAAACAGATCACTGAATATTTCACAAAATCGAAATTCAAGTTATAATAATCAATATAGAAATTACTCCCAATCACCACATAGGAATAATAACCATCATAATAGTTCTAAACATCGATACAGAAGTAGTACACCAAAACATCAAAGCCATATTAATCAAGTACAGTCAAATGAAGAAACAACATCAGACCCCCCAGGTATTGATGACACAGGAAATAATGAACTACAACTAAATCAAATAAACTGTGAATCATCAGACACAGAAAGTGATAAAGAAAACACTATCTCCATCAATATGATAGCAGTCGAAAATGACTACGAACCTATTATATATGAACAACCTTTTTCATCACATATATATGAAAATCAATTAGAACTCCTTCACAATTATTATATTGAACCCATCAATACTACACAAACTGCACAACAAATAAACAAAATTAACACGGCAAGTAAACCCAACGAAAATGACAAAGCAAAATGTTTAAACACAAATCATATCTATCAAAAAATACAAAAAGAAAAACCCAGAGAAAAAATTTGGACAATACCATTTCTCTTATAAAGTCCAAGAAACAAAGAATTTCAACCACCAGATCTTGAAATTGATTTTTGAATTGATTCAGGAGCAGAATCAAACATAATTAACATTCCCACATGGAATGAAATCAAAACATTACACCCAAAATTAACGCCTCTTGCAACCTCTAGTGAAACTAGCAACAGCACAAGGATCAACAATAATAAATTATGGAAAAGTTCAATTATTCCTCCTGCCCACAAGAACAATGGAGCAAAATAAAATTCTAAACAAACCATTTAAACAAATCTTTCATTTCACTGATATTAAACACAATATTATTGGTATACCATTTATATCTAAATATATACCAACAATCAACATCTTGAATAGCAAACTACTAATCAAAGATAAGTACACAAAAACAAAAAATACAGCTCTAACATTTTTTCAAAGATTAAATAAACAACCACCGTTCTTTTCAAAATTTTATCCAATTTATAACCAACAACGGAAACACCTGAAACCACTATCAGGAAACATATATAACTTTTCAATAAAACAAGTTCACCAATATGACAAAAGTCAAAATAAACAACAACTCTTCATGTCAGACTTTGAGTTTAAACCTACTCATAAGTTTTTCAAAATCACGATTTCATCTATAAAATATTTGAAAAATACGAATTCAGACATCATTTCGCTACATGTGTATAACAACACACCGTACCAACTAACATTACCCTTAGGACTTTTAGGATATTGCGAAACAAACGCTACAATATCACCCGTATATGAAAAAGCATACCGCGTAAATAATATACTCCAATTATTAGATATTTGTCAATCCACAATTCTTAATAAAGAACTATCCGTAAATAGTATAATAAGCAATGAAAAGAGGAACACAGATTATTTCACAAAAACACCATATTTTAAACCAACATTCAATATAACAAACTACACAAAAGAACAACAACAATTTTTGACGATGTTTAACTTTGAACACTCGCAAATTACACAAATCGAATTTGACGAACTAGCAAAACAACTGTTAAAATATTCAACAGTCTATGCAACATCAAAATTTGATGTTGGTAAAATCAGTTCATCACTCCATCTCCCGTTAAAACCTGACGCAGTTTTCAAAAAACAAAGAGCAAGTAAAGTACCAATTCATTTACACGATAAGGTAAATAGATTACTGGATATTTTAGAACAATACAAAATTATCTCACCAGTAAACAAAGAAGAATAACCAAAAGGTAAAACATTTATTAACCCTGTTATCATCCTAGCCAAAGGAGAATCATTAAAAATAGTTTTAGACGCTAGATATCTCAATTCATTAATAGACGAATCAAAATGCAATTGGCCTATTGAACCAATACAAGTTATTTTAACAAAAATAAACGGAAAATACTTTACAACCGCAGACATGAATAGTGCATACAATCAAATGCCACTATATGAACAATCACGACGTTTAACACAGTTTGTTATTGGAAATCAACAATATGAATTCAATCGCCTCTTCTATGGAATATCCATAGGACCAGCAGCATTTTCAGCTTTTATGAGCAAAATTTTTAGGCCACTAATACTTAAGAAAAAAGCAATCACCTATTTAGACGATGTTTTTATGCAATCACAGACAAAAGAAGAAATGTTTACAGTTTTAGAACACTATCATAAAATACTTCAGAACGAAAATCAGAAGGCGGCCCCCGATAAATTACACTTCTTTTTAACACGAGTTAAATTTTTAGGACATAACATAGAAAGAAACACAATCACTCCATTAAAATCACGCATTGATGCTATTCAAAAACTTCAACCACCAACAAACAAAAAGAAAATCCAAGAATTCGTTGGAATGTTAAATTTCTTAAGCAAGTACGTTTACAAAATGCAATTATATTTAAGACCATTCTATAATATCCTCAGTCAACAAAATAATTTTGAATGGACCACTGAACATCAAACACTATTTGAAGAAATTAAAAAACTTTTAACTGAACAAATTTCAAACACAATCCCAGATCCAAATCAACCATTCTACGCAATGTGCGATGCTTCAAATTTCGGCATCGGCGCAGCATTACTACAATCACACAGTGGTACAAATAAAATGAACCTTATATCAGCAAATTCCCGATTATTCACTCAAGCAGAGCTACGACTCTCAACTCTAATGAGAGAAAGTACAGCTATAATTTATACACTTACAGAATATGAATTTCTAATACTTGGATCAAAACATCCAACAGTTCTATTCACAGATCATAAACCAATCATTTTTCTCTTTACACAAAAGTCAAATCCAAATCATCGAGTTTATAGGTTTCAATAAATACTAATGAAATTTCCAAACTTACATATAGTTTGGACAGCAGGAAAGAATCTTGCATTACCAGATAAATTAAGTCGAAATACACCACCTGAATTACTTACACGAAAAACTACAGTTGAAATACCTAAAAATATAAAATTTTACCTTGCAAAAGACAAAACATCACCCCGACTAGAATGCAAATATGCAGTAAAAACTGACATTGAACAATCACAAATAAATAATCTCCAACACTTCGCACTTTACTTAGATTGCCAAAATAACCCTACGAAGTTGATCTACTTGGAACATCAACTTTCAAACCAATTCCATACTCACAATGGATACAAAAAAACACTCAACAAAAACGAAGAAAACACCACTCGCATAAAAAAGACCTTTTTCCGTTAATTGAAAAAGAAAACTTAACTGATAAAATAAATTTATCAGGACCACAAACAAATGATTCAAAATACACAATAAATCAAATTTTTGACCTCCATGACCCACTTGACACAATTCCCTTATCTAAATTAGAAATTGAAAACATTTTTCTCCCTCCAACAGATAAAATTACAATTAACAGCTTGAAACAATATCAAAATCTTGACCCAGTAGTTAGACAACTAAAATCATGGCACAAATACAAAACTAAGCCCGTAAAGACAGATACCACAATTTTAGGAAATAAAACACTACTCCGATTTTTTCGAAAATTTAATAATACAACAATTAACGAAAACACAGACCTTCTAGAATATCATTTAAACGATTCTACAGTTCCCTGTCTCCCTTTAAGTATGACTCTAATAGCTTTTAACATTTCACATACACAAAACATTAAAGGACACTCTGGATCAGAGAAAACATATTCAAATTTTACACAAAATTTTTACTTCCCAAGTGCACCAATTGGATAAAAGTACTATGCAATGATTGTATAGTATGTCAGCTAAATAAACCTTATCCAAATCAAAAACAAATAGCACAAAAACCAGATTTTAAAGGACAAAGTTTATATTTTAACCACCGTATATCATTTGATACAAAAGGACCAATTTCACCATCCTCTGAAGGAAACTCCTACATTATGGTAATTGTTGACGCATTTACACACTATGTAGCACTCAACCCCGTACCACATTGTAACGCTTACTATGCTTACACAACACTTTTCGAACACTGGATAGCCAAATTCGGATTACCCGAAATTTTAGTCACAGACAACGGTACAGAATTCATAAATAATGAAATCATCACATTATGTCATTTATACAACATTAAGCACAAACCGCGTACATCTCATGCACCTTGGACTAACGGTTTAGTCGAAGGTATGAACCGTTCACTACAAGAATATCTTAGATATATCATAAATGGAAATGATACAAGATACACAGAATGGTCAGCAGATGTAAAATTATTTCCCTTAGCATATAATTCACAAATTACGACAACTCTAGGAATGTCACCATACGAAATGGTTTTTAATCAAAAGCCACGTAAACCAATTATGTTTACAGCAAATTCTCATAAAAATACACAAGGTCATTACCAACCAAATAAAGACTCAATTTGTTATAACCACACACCTTTACACACACATGATGAAGATCATTTTCATCACCCACAAATCCTTAAATTAGCCTCCAGTACACACACCGAATGGAATTTAAATAGAGATAAAAAACACAATGAAATTTATCAAAAAGTAACAAAAAAATTGTTACAAAGGCAGAACATTAATGAGCAAATAAATTCACGCTTTACACCAGCCTCAGATTTGAAAATTGGAACATTTGTCTTAATACCAAATTTTAATACCCAAAAAGGAACTTCTAAAAAATTACAACCCCTTCGTAAAGGACCATACCAAATAATCGCCAAACCCACAGACTTAACATATAAAATCACCGATTCAGACAAAAAAAAAATTGTTCAACATAGAAACAATCTATTGCCTTACTACCCAAAAGAATACACAATACGCGAACTAACTCAATTGTATTCTTTCACAGGTTTAAAAGTTATTCAAAATCACCCACATATAGAAAATGAAATAAATGAACAAAACGACATTCACCTTGAAAAACAAAATAAAAAACCAACTACAACCAAAAACAATACAAAAAAGCTAGATCAAAAAACACCTCAAAAAGAAAGAAAAAATAGGAAAATGATAGAAAAAATTATACCCCAAGAACAAGTCGAAAAATCAGAATATAGAGAGTCATCACGACTTAGAAATCAACAACGTAAAAACTACAAAACATTCATCCCACAATCTAAAATATTAAAGAAAGTTGAATTTCAAAAACAGCTTTAATTTTAAAATAAATACTATTTGCACCTCTGAAACATTTTGGGGTTTCATTTTTCAAAATAACATGCTGAAAACACACAGCGATTCTAGTTCAAAATTAGCCAATAGGATTCATTCAATCCGTCACCTTCTATAACTCTAACTCAAACCAATTAGACGAAAGATATTAAACTCCAGGCATATCTATAACTATAATTTTACAACCTCCAGGTCAAAAATAAGCAACCTGCTAAAACTTGACAACTAAAATAAATACCACCATAATATCATAACCCTCCCTTATCTGATAACGCAAAGATCAACAATATTTTCCCAATTCAGACCTCAAAAACCCCCCAAACAAAAATGTTAAATTAGCCTAAAATAAAATTACGACCATATTAATTTAGCCTAAAGTACAAAATTCTCAAAAATAGCCCAGATCACCTGACAAATAAAAATAAAGCAAAGAAGACCTCCCGAACAACATAAAATTCGCCCCCAACAATTTTTCACAAAACTCAACCCACTTGTCAAAAATTCAATAAATAATTCGACCACACTTGAAAATCGCCCCAAATAACAAAAAATATTCGACCAAGAAGCCATTTCTTAAATGCTCTTCTCTCAATCAGTTAACATAATTTTCAACATTTTCATAAACTTTTTAACAATATTTAAACTTTTATTCATATTTCTCTTTGATACTTTTGAAGCTTTCATGATAATTTTAATCATTTTTTGCAATATATTTTTAATTTTCTACTGCCTATTTGAAATATATCTCCAAGTTTCTTAAGTCATTGACATATTCACAGGTACGGAAACCCAAATATTATTTAAATGATTCGAACCATTTTTAGTAGAACAGATATTTTTTTACTATTTGTAATTTTTATAACATTTTTATCATCCCTAATATTGACATTATGCAAATGTATAAAAAAGGCAATTATAACATTCGCCTTAGCAACAATCCTTCTAATTCTTTTTCTTGAAGAATACTACAATAACCATAAATTTTTTCACTAAAAGAAATCAATCAAAAAACCCTCAAAAATTACTAACCAACAATCACACAGTCAGTCTTCACCGACATCATCCCAAGAAAACCCGACAATACCTACAACTACCCAAAACCCCCAAACATCTACACGAATTTCTTTCCAAGATAACCCATACACTTTTGAAGAACGACACGCTCGCCTATCTGAACCATTAGAACCAGTTCAGCGACAGGCACCTCTAAGTGAACCATCATATAACTTGTACCCAACACTACCACAAGAATTAAGTAGAATAAGAAATATTAGTCAAAACCAAAATACAGTTGAAATAAATATACATCCACGACGAAATAGGAATTTTCAAACCCCTCGAGTTCATTTTGATATACCCCAATCCCCATCACCAACTACTCCGGAAAACCCAATTAGCATATTACCAGAAACCCCTACACCTCTTTCACAACGTAGCACCTCAAGTCTACCCTCAGATTAATTAGGTTCAACACCAACATCTGAACAAATACGTGAAAATCCATTCAACCCCCAAAACCAAACATCACGACTACCATATTGGACAACACAATCATTCACACAAGGTGAACCAAATTTAATAAATGATCCAATAGATATTTCTACGGATACAACAACGTCATCATCACTACCAGAAACATTATCACTACCATCAACACCATCAATAAGCCAGATTTCACCGACGCCTTTTCCTTCAATTTTCCCAAATAACCTCGACGCTAGATATCGAGAACAACCATCAACAAATATCCCTTTAAGATTAGACTGGAACACATTCACAGCACCCCCACCATTATTTGGACACCACCCAGAAAGTAACCGACTCCACAACTGGGCACTTCATAGATTACAGTATAGACAAGACATCCACGAAGACATTCGTGACCATAACATCCAAATACTCCAACAAAATAGTCTACAATTAAAATTTGAAATCACGGTTAAACTAAACAACATTGCTCAGCATCCTTACCCATTAAACCCACCAAACATAACAGCTCAATCACTACCACCACCATTCATAACAACTGAAGTAATATATAAATACGACAGATATACCAAAAAGACAATTAGTTACATAACATTTTATAACCCGTACTCAAGATTATCATATACATGTATATTTTAAAAACAATGACATTCCTTCAACTCCTTTTTCTAATCATCTCCGATCAGAACATGAATCCTTCTCCCCGCACAGGACCCCAAGACTTATTAGTAACACATTACGATTGTGAAGAAAATGAACAAAAAACACTACACAAATATGCAATAAATCAAGTATCACAATGCGAAACGGAACCACAAGCTATAGAAACTACAAATGTAATAGCGACACTATATTCAAAAGCCCGAGCAACAACAGTCATAGGATATAAATTTACAGCAACATTCTCCGAAAAGAAAGTACATTGTTCACAAGTTTCAAACGGAAATAAAAACCGACTTGACCATGAATCATTCTACCAAAGTAATATAGAACGACTTCTACATCTAAATCCTGATGATTGTAAAAACGAGCTACTCAGACTAAACATCACAAGAAATAAAAACACCGACAGAAAACTAGTATATTTTCAAGTCTTTGCCGATTCTGTACATCAAGCAGAACTTGAAAGATATCAAGGACACATTAAATTAGATGAAAAATACCCATACAACGGCGCACATGGAAGATTAACTTATGACATACACGATAAGCACTGGATACCACACATTGGTATAAATAATCCATCAAACTGCAAAGCAGACACAAAAAATAAAGGATATCAAGAAATAATGTTTTTCGATTGGAAAATACAACTCGAAAAAATACAACTCACACGAGATTTATCTGACAACACAATGATCTATCAAGGAATTAGACTACCTTGTAAAAACTATCAAGGTTATTGTGATCCTACAACACGGACACAAGCAACAATTGTTTCGTTTCCCGAGGATACATTTACAACATTTCAAGTAGCAAAAATACACGCTCGAATGATAAAATTTCACAAAAAATATTTTATACAATCAATTCCATATGAACAAGTCAATCCATCACGAAAACAAAGTACTGGTTTTCGAAATATCCATAATATAGAAAACAAATTAACACGTTTTCAAATATATCAAGAAACAGAACTCGCATGCAAATACAGAAACCCACTTCACAAAACACAATATTCTGAAATATTAATTGAATACGAAAAAAGTTTCGACATGACCACTGGAAAAATAAAAATTGACCCCTATGCCACAAGTCATCCTCTACACGATGGAACATCATATATACCAGTTAACTTTCAAAAAAGTAATGGTCAACCTGGTGGACATCTAAAGCCACATGACACTAGAAGCACACGTTTAATTCTTATTTTGGTAATATCCACTATGATATCCACTTAGATACGAAGTTAGACTATACGATTAGTCGAATTTTTCAAGAGATGTCACTCTCCGAATTAGAAACATTTCACCAACTATGCGAATTAGAAAGGACACAAATCATACAATCATTTGCACTAGCAGTATTAAAAATACCCTTACGCAGGATATTTACTATCAGGAAATAGATCAAATTTTCTAGACTACGAAGGAAACATTTTATGGTTTTATACTTGTACCAAAAAAGTATCACCACTATATATTTTTGAAGATAAAAGATGCTATAAAAGAATCCCTATCTTTTATAAAAATAAAGTACATTTTGTTGACACACTTTCAAGACGAACATATTTTTGGGATACCGCAGTCCCATGTGGATCAGAGAATAGCCACAATGTAGTACAATTGAACCCTGATGAAGATAAATATTATCTTCTTACCCCATACTCCACATTAATGCAATCACTCAAAAAATTTTCACCCGAAAGCATCAGAGCTATTGCTCGTAACCCAAATATTGATTTACAATCAATTGGATTATATTCAAAATTTCATATCCAACATCACATTAGAACACAACAATTCCAGGATTTATTAACACAAATGGACACTATACAAAGACAATCAATTGACCAAAACTTACGCAAACTTGCCGAAACAGCAGGATTTGCAGATATCTATACACAAGATTATAGCGGATATTTTAAAGACATTAAAGACTATATATATCTAAACGGTGAAAAATACAGACCACAAGATTTTTCACCCATAAATATTTTTAGCTTTGTTACACTAAAAAATGAAATTCTCGATTTTCTAGGGTGGCCCTATTACATCTTAGAAAAATTAACTATCCTATACGCAATGTTTAACTTTATAGGACTTCTTTTATCACTTTTAAAAGGAATCTACAACACATGTGCTATACACACACAAGTAAATAGACAAGCAAGTGTAGCACGCATACTATTTGCAGGATTTTTTGGAATTTTTTCATCATCAATTAACAAAATTCTTCTAGAACAACAAATCAAAGAATATAATACAAAAATAGTAACAACACAGAACACGTACAACGAAGAACATAATAACATAGAAGTAACGCCTACAGCACCACAGCTGCCACCCCTACCACATAACCATCCATTATCCTTAGTCCCACGAAATTTCCGAAACCTAGCAATAACACATAACCCAAATTTTAGACCAAACAAATCGCAAAGTCCCATACAACACATAATGACACATCATTCACAAGATGAAAATACATATGAACAAATTATAGAACGACCCCATACCACCGCTTTTCAGTCTCAAAATAATAATTTTTTTAGCCCACGATGAGCCGACAACTTGGATCCCTACACCGCTCAAATTCCCACCCAACCAACCTCAACACTCCAATCACAATAATCCCACTTTTTGCTTTCCCGCCACCCGATTTTCCAACTAGTAATATAACATCAAGCATGAATTCGGATACTAATTCAGATATTTCAGTTTTATACTCCATTTCACAACTCAATAACCCTAATATAGAAACCCCTGACGAATTTGCAGACTCCGAACCATCTCCATCTAATAATTTTCAAACCAACTCCTCAGTTTTTTCAAAGCCCCCTTTTCAACCAATCCCAACAAATAACCCACTCCCGCCCATTTCTACTCCCTCTTATGCTTCACAAGTAACCCCAACCTATTCTCCATTTCATTCCGACCGATCATCTAATTCTCCCGATACTCCCCAAATTTCCCAAGAACTTGATAATTTTATCACCCTACAACAACAGCTAATACACCCTAACACCCGCACAATCAATCAAATTTCATCCACAATAGAATCCTCAAACCCACCTACTCCTACACCCTCCTCAGCCTATACTGCATCATTAGCACAATCATCAACATCCACCGAATCATCAAATAGCACAAACCGAGCTTATCGCACTTTTAAAAGAAAATTCCCAAACAATCCATTCCCGACCAAACCAGGAACAGCCCGTGAATATATTAATCATCCACACCACACCAACACGAAATTTTTTCTAGCAATCACCTTACCTTCATTTCCACAATATACTTTAAACACACCTAATGACACTAACGACACACGTAGTTTTGTAAATGAACATGTTTTAATGCCTACACTTCATTGGACAACATATTATCATTTTACTAATCCCCTTTGCCTCCCACTATCTAATACTCATAGCGATATAGAAAAGCATAAAGATATGCTATATAGACTCACCGCAACACTAACACCTAGACAATTTACTTATATAGGATATAAAAAATCACTAAAAACATTCACTGCACCCCGAGCTAACGAATTTACACTAGAATATTACGACCATAATATCATCCGAACTAATCAAGACCAATTTTTAGATGACGACCGCTTCGCTAACCCACAACTAACAGAAAAATTCTTCATCAAAACATCATATGTATTCACACTCAATATTTTCGATAGAAAATATGATCACATCATTTCTGAAGCACTAACTGATATGCAAGCTTACGAAAGTTTTAAAGAAAAATTTCAATTATTTTCACTAACTTTTCACTTCCTTCCACCACTTGAACGCGATTTGCACTGTTCACATGACATCATGTTACGCACTAAACAAACTCACACATACACATACTATCGCTTCATACAAAGTCATTTTGATCTACATACTTCATCAAGACAACCACACCATCGTTTTCAGTTTCTTAACTCGAAGTACACTTCACCATTTTTTCTTAACTTCACATATTGCATCAAAGATACTAACCTTCACGGTATTCTTCGCAATTATGATCCCATAACACAGATGTATATATTTTGTCCCATCACGAAGACCTTTAATGCTGAAGAATCCAGACCCTTCCTTATCCCACATGAATTTATTCAACCTATAGAAATCCCTATATTAGAATTTATTCATAATACTAAATACAATCACAAAATATATAATCTCATTCAAAACACACCTTATGAGTTTGCAGTTGGCACCGAAGAACTAAAAACCATTAAAGCACTTCTATTGCTTTGGCCACTGCTCCAAACTAAAAACATCATTCGCATACTAGCAAAGTAACTAACAAATTCCGACATGATACACGACATCTTCCCCCACGGTTTTTTCCCAGACGATTAACAGGTAAGAATAATTTCAAATATTCTTTACTAATAAATTTAAATTAATACTAACCATTCTTTACTCATGTTTCTTTTAGATCTTTAGTCCTCATACCACGATCATCTGCAAAAAACAGAAAAGAAAAATAAAAAATAAAAACTTGTTAAAACTATTCTAAACTTCATTAATATTTTCACAAAATAATCTGATAAAATTTATACAAAATATAGTAAATTAATTTATAAATTATTCCCCCATAAAGCAGTAAATTTAAATATGATGAAAATTTATAACTTCCCCCAAAACTAGCAGTAAAATTGAAATTCTATGTAATAAATTAATAAAATAAAAATGCAGTACTAACCTTTGATATTTTCATTCACTCGCACAAGAATTCTATCCAAACTCGCACAGCTCGCCCACGAAGAATTGTTTAAATAATGAATTTCAGTTTCAAGTTTTCACACTCAACAACTCTAACACACGACAACAAGTTTCAAACTTTCCTTTAACCCGGTTGGAAAGGAATTATATACTAAAACAAACTAACCAACGCAGCTTACTAAACACCACAAACCATAAAATAACAGCATGACTAAGAAAACAAAACCAACGGTACCCAAACCGGATTAACCCAGTTTAAAACTGGATAATTTATTCTTTTGAAGACTATTATAAAGTCTAAGAAAGAAAAAATAAAACACAAAAAAGTCGAAAGACAAACCCATAACAAAAACAATTTGATTTTTGAAAAAAGGACACAACCAAAGGAACATAAGAAAGACCAACATAAACCCAACATAAAACGTTATCACATAACAGGACCTCTCAAAGAAACCGCACGAAATCATACTCCCACTCCTGGCCTAACCCACCAGAGAGGACGTCCTGAGCATGCTCTATAGCCGGCCTAACCCACCGTGCTACATCCACGCTTTGTGACCACACTTCTATTTTTAATAAGAGGGACTCAAGGGTGAGTAACTTTTCAAAATAACCGAACTAAAACAAAATGCTTTTGTGAAAACAACTAACTAAAATCATAATTAAAAAACTGAACTAATAAAAATTTTATACAATGTATATTATACCTTGCAGTATATACATCAGCACACAACAACAAAAACGAACGTCCAAAGACAAAATGACCCCACTACACTCGAACAAGAATGGCTGACCACAACCGATATGCCATCCACAATCACAACTCAAAGGATTTAGAGTACGACTTGACTTCGCAGAAAAGGACTTCATTGAACTAGACCAATGACCACCTCGATGTTCAAGTAAACGTACAGATCCGAGTTACAAGGCATCCCCTCCACGCACAATCTCCACGCCATTCCCAGACGAGGTTGAACACAAAACAAGTTCTCTACATAATACAGAAAAACCCGTCATAGCAAA
This sequence comes from Symsagittifera roscoffensis, assembly GCF_963678635.1. NCBI lineage: Eukaryota > Metazoa > Xenacoelomorpha > Acoela > Convolutidae > Symsagittifera > Symsagittifera roscoffensis. The sequence goes on along the minus strand of NW_026971449.1, from coordinate 15,899 downwards.
CCATTTTGAAATCAGATTGATTTCGTTGGGAAACACGGTCGTTGTCATAAGAAGACACAACGATTAATGCCCCAAACTCCAGCGTCCTGGAACTTCTCTAACAAGAGGAACCGGACAAGAATACGATGTTTGACCAATACCAACGTTCATCATCCATCCTTTGAATTGCAGAAAGATAATTCTAAAAAACTCTGTAAAACCCGGATGGGTGGAACCTGATCCAAACTACATTTTAAGATTGGATAAATCAGACATTTTACCACTGTAAAGTATTTAATATTAACCAATCATTATCCATCTAACTAACAACCCACTTATTTGTAAGTGCTGAAATTACTTGTAATTTCAGCACCAGAGAGATTTGAATTTAACAAAGAAATTAGTTGTCTCTCCAAGAGAGCTTCAGCCGCCGCAACAAACCAGTATACCCTAGATATATTGAGCCTAGCAGAGACTAGTTAAACACCCTGAGACTAGAAAGTATAAGAGTAAGATTAGGATCGGTATTAGACTAAGAAGTTGCACGAATCTATCCGGCCGAAAATAAGATAGCGTGACGAGCAGACGGTGTACCCTATCCGAAATTACTATATGAGTTAACCACATCGGTCATAACTCAGTTTTAATCAATTTTCTTTATAAGACCGCTCAAAAACCGCTTAAAACCGCTCAAATCTTGCTTGAAAAACCGTTCAAAAATCACAGCAAGAAATGAGCGGTTTTTTTGCGGTTTTTGAAGCAAGTTTTGAGCGGTTTGAGGGGTTTTTCCAAAAAAACCGCACAAACCGCCCAAACCGCTCAAACCGCTCAAACTGCTCAAATCTTGCTGGAAAATTGCTCTAACCGCTCATATCTTGAGCGGTTTTTGAGCGGGATCTCGACCCGGGTAGTGATTGTTTTCTTTCGCTGAAGATAATGGAATATTTGTACTCGGTGTGGATTGTTCTCTTCAAGAATGTTCATCTCTTTACCTTGCCATTTGTGACCGGAGTTTTTCATGCCATCTGAAAAGTGCACAATCTACTAGGAAAAATTACGCGTACGCCCATTTGATTTGAGAGCGAAAATGGTAAAATTCATTGCCTTGCCAATATCATTTTATTCTTTACATAGCGCGTGATCAGATAAAAATAAGGAAAGAAACGAACCAAAATAACTTATTCCTCCTTTATTTGATCATTGTATTATTTGTCTAACAGCATTTTTCTTCTTCGACTTTAAAGGGCAGTCGGGACAATCAAGGATTTGTTTTCAGGGCAGTCATTTAGAGCAGCAATTGATTTAATTGGTTGTCTTTTCTTACAAACTATCCAATTTTCGCTGGTTTGACAATTTTTAACTCCGGTCGGACGACCTTTTCGAAGGGATTCAACCCCATGCCGACTCAACGGGCCCCCTTTTGGGTATATTCTAAGACATTTCGATTTACTGACAGACCTTACAAACTTTCTTGAAGTGTTTAAGCGCCTATATATACTAATTTTGAGAAAAGAGCGTGCGTCAATGAAACCCAATTTGAGAGTTAGAATTTAGGAGTGCATAAGAGTTGGATGCAAAATTTTTTCATTTATATTCTTGATAACTATCGCTGTAAAATACTTAGAACTAACCACTCATGATCCATGACTAAAACTTAAAATAAGTCGTACGGTTGAAACTATTTATAGTTTCAATCAGAGAAGAAAAAGATTTACTTAGCAAACAGTTGTTCATTCTCCCCTCTAACCTTGCAAGAATACCGGTATATACTAGACTTATTGGGACTAGGAAAAATAAGAATAAGGTTAGGATTGGTATTAAACTAAGAACTATCCGACCGAAAATAAGATTGCTTGACGAACATACGGTGTACCTTATCCGAAATTACTCTATGAGAAAGCCACTCCGATTATAAACTCATCTGGTGTCACCAAACTAGTCTCGAGCAGATATCTACTAATTTAAAATTAGAGAAGACAAACATTGAATAGAGGAATTAGATTAGAAAAAGCTGTAAAATGATCAATAAAATGGAAAACAAATTAGCTTATTTTCACGCTCAGTAAGTCAAATCAAGTCAGAAATAAAGCTAAAGCCAGGTCACAACAAACTGAACCTCTGCATTGTGAAACAAAAAAGCAGACTACAACGATTGTTGATCTCCAAGACTATTTATGTAGTGAAGTTATATTTGTCCTTGTTCAACTTAAACCTTAATTTTATTCATTTAAAAACAGATAATCAAAACTACCCTTAGATCCTAAAACTGTAACTTTCAGTTTCAATCCTAAATTTTTGTCATAACTGTTTTTTCATTTTAATCTAAAGCTTAGATCATCAAGGCTTTCCATGGATCATTTAATAATTTTACCAACAACGCTTAGAGCTAGTGTCTAACGACCTCAAATGTCGATCCACTTTTCAACCCTTATACACAACCCAAAACTAACTGAAATTTTTCAAAAAAGTAACCATTCAAATTAGATTAAACCTTGAAGAGTTTTGGTTACTCATCCTCCACTTGAACCCAACCTCTTGACTGACCCGGGTCTAGAACAAACCTCAAAACTATTGACAACTAAAATAGTATCTTAAGATCTTTTTGTGTTCTAATTGTATTCTTTCCTTGATCTCATATCAAACCCCATTTAAGTGTTTAAGCGCCTATATATACTAATTTTGAGAAAAGAGCGTGCGTCAATGAAACCTAATTTGAGAGTTACAATTTAGGAGTGCATAAGCGTTGGGTGCAAAATTTTTCCATTTTTATTCTTGATAACTATCGCTGTAAAATACTTAGAACTAACACTCATGATCCATGACTAAAACATACGATAATTCCTACGGTTGAAACTAGTTATAGTTTCAGCCAGAGAAGAATAAATTTTACTTAGAAAACAGTTGCTCATTCTCCCCTCTAACCTTGCAAGAATACTAGTATATACTAGACTTATTGGGACTAGGGAAAATAAGAATAAGGTTAGGATTGGTATTAGACTAAGAACTATCCGACTGAAAATAAGATAGCTTGACGAACAGACGGTGTACCTTATCCGAAATTACTCTATGAGAAAGCCACCCCGATCATAAACTCATCTGGTGTCACCAAACTAGTCTCGAGCAGATAGAAACTAATTTAAACTTAGAGATGGCAAACATTGAATAGAGGATTTAGAATAAAAAAACAGTGAAATGATCATTAAAATGGAAAAGAAATTAGCCTAGATCCACGCTCAATAAATCAAATCAAGTCAAAATAAAGCTAAATTCAGGTCACAACAAACTGAACCTCTGCAGTGTGAAACGAAAAAGCAGACTACAACGATTGTTGATCTCCAAGACTATTTATGTAGTAAAGTTATATTGTCCTTTTTCAACTTAAACCTTAACCTTATTCATTTAAAAACAGATAATCAAAACTACCCTTAGATCCTAAAACTGTAACTTTCAGTTTCAATTCTAAATTTTTTTCATAGCTGTTTTTTCATTTTAATCTAAAATTTAGATCATCAAGGCTTTCCATGGATCATTTAATAATTTTACCAGCACCGCTTAAAACTAGTGTCCAACGACCTCAAGTGTCGATCCATTTTTCAACCCTTATACCCAACCCAAGACTAAATGAAATTTTTCCATAAAGTAACCATTCAAATTAGATTAAGCCGTTAAGAATTTCGGTTACTCATTCTTCACTTGAACCTAACCTCTTGACTGACCCGGAACAAACCTCAAAACTATTAACAACTAAAATACTATCTAAAGACCTTTTTGTGTTCTAATTGTAATCGTCCCTTGATCTCATATCAAACCCCATTTAAGTAAGGTTAATTTCACTTGGAATGTAAGAATGTCACATTTGTTTGCGATCTAACGAATTGGTACACTCTTTCCGCAACCCGTCCTGCCACGACAAATTACCTCAAGAGTCAAGATGACCTCACAAAATTAAGACTCAAGAGCATAGGAACAGCGTACGAAATAGCAGCTTGGGAAATAAAAACTGACACCTGGATTTTGCATCACCCATTCCTACACTTCTGTCAAAAGGTATTTTGGATACGAACAAACAAGAATTCTGCAAAATTGTTCAATTAAGGATTTTAAATACGATCTCGTTTCTACCGCATTAACAACATATACCACATCTTTAAATTACAACACAACGTTTTTTGATAAAACACTTAACAACAGTCCTAATTCAATTATTATGACAATGCAGGGCAATTTAAAAGTAACTACAAACCTATTGAAAAAGATATTTAACCACCATCACATTTTGTAAACGAAGAAATTGTAGAATAAAACATACAATAGCACAAAAAGTATTTCTAATATCCCTCCTACAATCACGACACCACACAAAAAATAACCCGTAAAATTAATAGCTGTCCCGGAATATCTTAAATGGACAAGTAACCAAAAAACGTTCAATAAACAAACCAAATTACGCTAAGGCAAATAATTTTGAAATCAAAATTACAATTTTTACTCGAACATTAGTATAAACCATCCAATAGCAGGATCAGTCGTTACAACACAATCCTATTCTCCAGATATTGATTATAATCAAAACACACCTAGAAACCCATTAAATAAATCTTAACTTAAAATAATTACAGAAAATTTCGAACGGATCGCACTGAGAACTATCCGTTTTTCAACAAAAAAATGAAACGTACCTAATAGATAATTCAATAAAAATTAACCACATTATTCAGAAGATGAAGAATACTTCAGTCGAAATCGACAACAAAATAAATATAACTCTCGAAAGTATCACTTGAATGTCATAGATAAAGTAGATTATATTTTCCAACCAGCGATTTTTGAACCTTATTCGCCAAGACCACAAAAAATACAATAAAAACACCCTGTAAAACTGAATTTCAGAAAGCATAACGTACAATCAGTGCATTAAACAAATACTGAAGGCTATCAACCAGAATCAACTGAAAATGAAATCCATTTAGCAAAAACCCACTCACACTTCTTACACGAATACCTAAATACCTTCAATTGACGATAAGTGTATACCTTATTGGTTGATCATCTATAACAGCAAACAAAATAATATTGGTTTTCACAGGAACAGACCCTGAATTTAAACGCTGTTCCAACTAATCTAATATTGAATATAGGATCAGAAACTATAAACAGACCACTTCAACAAAATTGGATCCACAAACGTACATCACTGATACAAACCACACTGGACGTGGCAGCCCAAATATATTTTTTTATGCAGAGAAAATCAATCCGGTGGGAAACGTTTTACACCAGAAATTTAAAAAAATATTAGATTCAGAAACAAAATCGAAAAAAAAATTTTATGTAAAGAAAGTTGTAGACACCCTATAGAAACTATAAAACAACTTGATGTAAGAATAAAAACCCTGTTATTGAAAGTTCTTCTCTAAACAAACCCGACTATAAAAACACAAAAATTAAAAAATTTCTTATGATGACTTTTTCACTACGAACTGAAAAAACAGCAATAAAAAGACAGCATCAGATCAATCATCAATTAGCCAACCAGATATTGATTTTCGCAACCTTGCAGACAAAATAGAACAAAAAGAAATCACAATGAAATAGGAAGAAACAGAAAATTGAAAACTACAGTATGTACACAATATCCAAACTACTACGTCAAACACGAGTAACAATCAAGTTTCTGATAGTGACTTAGCAGAAATGATCATCCAAGTATATATGAGTAATATCCAAGATTAATCATCTCTAAATATATGAAAAAAACCCGAATTTTGAAGGAAAACCCTCATTTTACAAATTTTGTTACTATTTCGTTTTGCTGAAAAAAGACAAAACGAACAAAACAAATCATATGGGCCACTAAAAAAACTTGAAGATTCAGAAAAAAAAACAAACAACTTAAAAAAGTTTTAGAAAATCGTAGATTCCCAGAAGAAACTATGAAACAATTTGCTGAGAAAATTGATACCCTGGTAAAAAAAAATTATTCTCTAAACACACATGACTATGAAAACTCAAAAAGGATAGAATTTCTAACGATGACCTTAACACCACAATAAGGAAAAACAGCAATAAAAATACAGCATCACAACAATCATCAATAAGCAAACCAGATAAAAAATTTCGCAAACTTGCAGAAAAACTGGAACAAGAAGAAACCACAATGAATTTGGAGGAAATAAAAAGTTTAAAACTTCACTTTGTAAACAAAATTCAAACAACTCCCTCATTCATGAATAACATTCAAGACTCTCATTGTGAGTTAGCAGAAAAAATCACCAAAATCTCAATATGTATGAAAAGGATCCGAGCTGTAAAGGAAAATACTCTTCTAGAAAATGATGTAACTATTGCCGCTGATACGGATACAGTATTGCTGATTAATGACCTAAGCAACAAATCAAATCGACCACAAAAAACTTACAGAACCGATTAAATGACTTAAATATTACATGAAAAAAGACAAAAAAAAGTTCAGGAAAACCACCTCCACCTAGCTATGGTAACAGCAGATCACAATCGCCATATACCAACAATTTCCGTTTTCGTGGAGAGTCCCCAAACAGACGAAAAACCCAAAATTGTTCAGAAACTAGATTTGCCGATCAAATAATTAAAAGAGTCTTTGCAGAAACTGCTATTCAATATCGATTTCTAACAGAAGTAATTATTCTAATTATCACAGAAATTGATTATATTCTAACTACTGCAATCGATTTTAATCAAATGGTTATTATAAAAAATCTTTCATAAATGGCTTTATAAACTCTTCAAATAATCGCTTAGGAAAAATTCAATTAACCGATCCAGAAACTACTCGAACAACAATTCGTATGACAGAAACTACAACAACGGATCCCTTGAAATTTCAAATAACTATAGACCGAGAAAAAATAGCCACCCCATCGAATTAAATCACAGTTTTCATACAGAAAAAAGCGTAACTATAGAAGCATTATGCCTAAAGACCAAAGACAGATAAATCAAGTACAAGCTACAGATGAAACAACTCCAGAACCCCCAGGAATAGAAAACACAGAGTCATCGGAAGTGCAACTAAACCATTTAAACTGTGAAAGCGCAAATGAATATAGTGAAAATGAAAGCACACTAGTTACTAATATGTTAAAATAGAAAACGAATATGAAACTCCAGTTCAAAAACAGACATAATCGCAGTACATTTAAACAAAAACTCCCCGTATAGAATCACTCATCCTCTAGGAGTATTCGGATTTTGAGAAAAAATTGCAACATTGTGCCCTTTTCAGTAAAAACCATACAAAGTATAACATTTAAATTTTTTTTAGACATTCTTCAATCTACAACATTAAACAAACAACTCTCAATTAGTGACATGATAAAAGAATCAAAGAAAAACACCAATTTTTTCACAAAAACCGCTGATTTTAAACTCATATTTCAATTTTCAAATTACACAATGAAAGAGGAGCTTTTTATAATAAATTTCAATTAAACACTCTCATGGAAATCAATAAGAAACCGAACAACAGGCACATTTTTGTATAAAATAACCCAATGTTGAAGCAACATCAATATTCGATATCAAAAAAACAACATCACCATTACACGTTCCACTCAAAACCGATGAAATTTAAAAAAATTTCCAATGCATCTATAAGACAACGTAAACTGACTCCTTGGTTTTTTCGACCTACTTGAAATTATCCCAAAAGTGCACAAAGAGCAATGATCAAAAGGAAATAAGTTTTTCATTTCACTCCTTTTACTAGCAGATTGCCAAACCCTCAAGATGGCGTTGGACGCAAGAAACTTCAATTCTGTAAGAGATGAATCTAAATGCAAATGGCCCAACTAACCAGTACAGTAATTCCTACAAAAAATGTGGACAAAATTATACAATAGCAGATATGAATAGCGAAATAACCGAAAGCCTATTATGAACAATCAAGCCGTTTGCACAATTAATCATTAGAAACCAATAGTGAAAAAAAATAGTAGGTTGTTCTATGGAACAGCAGCTTTTATCACATTTATGAGGAGTGTCTGTTGACCATTAATCCTATGTAAGAAAGTAGTTACATTTTTAGATGATGTTTTCATACAATCACAAACAAAACAATAATTGTTCAAAATCTTCGATAAATACCATCAGATTATGCATTAAAAAAATTGAGGCAGCTCGTGACAAATAACACTTTTTCCTCACCTATGTCAAACTCCTGGTGTATATTATTGATGGACAAACAAATTCACCTCTAAAATCAAAAACAGATGCAGTTTTGAAGCTTCAAACACCATCGAACAAAAAGAAACAAGATCTTTTAAAAGATTAAACTTCTTAAGCAACTATGTTTATAAGATGCTATTATATCTTAGATTATTTTACACCATACCACACGATATTGAATGAACACTAGAACAAAAAACAATTCGACAAATCTAAAAAAGCGAACAAATCTCCATTACAATACCAGATCCAAACCGATCATTTTATGTAAAAGGCGACGCATCCAAAATTGAAATTGACGCTGCCCTTTTACAATCGCATCAAGGAACAAACAAAATGAATCTAATAACAGCATACTGAATAACTGAGCATGAACTGTTGATCCTCCGATCACATTTTTCAACAGTTTTTTTTACAGATCGCAAACCACTATACAAACAAAAAAAAATCTAATGAAATTTCCAAACTTGCACATAGTTTATACAGCAGATAAAAGCCTTACTTTACCAGATACAGTAAGCAGAAAACAGCACCAGAATTAATCACCAGAAAAAACCGTAGTAGTACTACAAATTATGAAAATTTTTCTTGCAGAAGACGGAACATCAGTACAATTAGAACGTAAATAAGCAGTCAAAATTGACTCCGATAACAAACAGAATAATCCCTTAGAATTTTTTCTGCTCGATATAAAATGTCAAAACAACCCTTATGGAGTCGATTTGACAAGAAATAACACAGTTAAATCCATACCAATTGTCTCATGGCATAAATCAATACAAAACTAAAAAAAAAATCCACAATAGAAACTCCACAACGAAATAAATAATTTCTATGTGAAAAAAGAGCACCTCTAATAGATACAATCAACTTAGAAGACTGTCACAAATTAACAAAAGCTTCGTTATAAATAAAGTATTTGATTTAAAAGACTCAATCAACAATAATTCAAAAACACCTGATCTTCGGCAAATGATAAATTTTTATTTCCGAAACGCAGCGGTATGGATTAAAATACTGTTCATGAACTGTCTCACAAGCCAAATAAACAAACTTTTTCCACATCAAAGACAAATCGTAAAGAATCAAATTTTTATTGACAGGTTTTACTTTTTCACTACATAATTTTATTTGATAGAGAAAGCCCTATATCAACATCTTTCGAAGGCCAATCATACATTATAGTCCTTGTAGACGCAATTACACACTATGTAGCGCTAAATCCCGTTCCACGCTGCAAAACTCTATTTATATACGCAACACTTTTCGAATATTGGATAGCAAAATTGGGATTACACGAAATCCATGTTATAGAAAACGGAACAAAATTTATTAATATTGAAACAATTACACTGTGTCAATTGTATAATATTGAACACAAACGTAGAACCTCACAGGCTCCATAGACCAACGATCTAGTTAAAGTATGAATTGTTCAATACAAGAAAACCTCCGATGTATAGTTACCAGAGAAAATAAGAATTAGTTTGAATGGTAAACAGACATAAAGCTATTCCTCTTAGCATATAAATCTCAAATCACAACAACCATTTGGATTATCACCTTATGAAATGGTTTTTATTCAAAAACCACGCAAACTAATAATGTTCTCCGCAAGCGCGTCAAAAATTCTCAAGAACACTGTCAACCAACAAAAGACCCAAGTTTTTTTTTTTACAATTTACCACTCCAGGCTCACGATGAAGATAACTTCTATACCTACAAATTTTAAAAATAGCCTCAGTTACCCACACAGAAAGGATTTTAAAAAGAGACAAAAAACAAAAAAAAGTAGCAACCTTATACCCAAAACTCCAGAATTTCCTTCACCAGCACCTCTTCATACCCCCAAACAATTGTCTAAAATCAATAAACTCACTCGATGTGCATTTAAAAAATCGAAAACATATCCAACAAAGTACCACTTATCGATAGCGCAAATTAAACTCAGTTGTTGAACACCTTGAAAAAATTTTTTTCAACCTAATACAAATTTCACTAAACATTTTCAATTTTTGCATTTTTCTATTAGGCGATATTTTAGAATTCATGAAAACCATTTTCACAGTTTTTTGTTTACATTTTGCTTTTTTTGTCTACTCCAAAGATATAATTACTCAAATTACTCAAATGTACTCAAATTAGCATCTTTTCTTCTGAATGATAAAAAATTTGACATTTGAAAAGCTCTTTGATATTTTTTAAATGTCTTAACAAATCAATACTTGCATTTGTTCGAACACTCGCCTTAATGATACACTTTTTTGAAGAAAATTACCACAAACACTCATACAATAACTCCATTGTCGGAATCCCAAATCAAAAAACCAAAATTGCTGATCAAACGTCTACTAAAGATTCCCCACCTCCATTCCATCTCAAATTCCCAACTCAACATATATATCAAGTCAATCAAATTAGCCTCAATTATCTACTCGCACATCATACATAGAAAATCAATATAATTTTGAAGAAAAAAAAATACCTTATCCGCGCATTAACACCAGCCCGTCGCCACGCACCTCTGAGAAAACTACCAAAAGAACCAACACATAGGATCAACCCATCACTACAACAAGATTTAAATCAAACCATTCATAGGAGTCAAATTCAAAATCCATATACCATCATTGACCGACAGATAAATCATCAACCGACGAAACAGGACCCTAACAAAACCACGAATTCAACCTAACTTACCCTCATCACCAACATCGACTCCTTTTGATCAATCAAACAACACATTTCAAAGCACTCCTCCACCTAGTTTCAATTCACAACAAAACACACAAAAAATCTACCATCCGATAAATTGGGTCCAATACTTACCTCTGAACAAGTTAGAGAAAACCCAATCAATCGTACCACATCTTTACAAAGACTCCCAGATTGGATGAACTATGCACGTACCCGAGGCGAACGTAACCTCGTCTCTGAATCAACCAATCCTCAGATACATTTTTTTTATCATCGCCAGATTATTATTTCTTTTCATCAACACCTTGAATAGGAAGTATATGACCCCAATAACACTTTTTCAGTTATTTTTTTCCAATATAAGATAACTGAGTCTTACTTTTGCAAAAAGTTTTCTACGTCATTCAAACATTAGATATCAACAGTTACAAAAAACAAATCAATCCCTCTTTCGAATTCTTTCGTAGCAGCACTTTCTTTTTTCGACAAAATCCAGACAGTAAATTTCTAGAGAATTGGGCATTTAACAGACTACAGCACAGACATGATATACAAAAAGATATCCCAGAACATAACATACAATTCCTATCATAACAAAGTTTAGTAACGGAGTTCGAAAAAAAAATCAACAACCTAGTACATCATCTTTTGCTAATATCACAGCCAGACAACACTGCTCATTCGGTAACCCTCCGCTTATTAGCACAAAACTGATTTATAGATACGATAGATTCACTAAAAAGACAATATGTTACATAACAATCTACAATCCAATTTTAGGTCTGTCTCACACATTTTTCTTTTAACGCTCTTGTCAAATAATTATTTTTATTTCCTAGTAAATCCTGAACCTACAGTTTACAATAGCTTCTCTTCACGTAGAGGACTACAAGGTATCCTCTACAAAAGAAATCATCATGATTGCAAAGACAACCAACAAAGCACTACAGAAATATGCCAAAAGCCAAGTTGCCAAGTTACCCAGGGTTAATCAGAACCACAAGCAGTCGAACCAACTAAGGCAGTTGCATCACATTACTCAAAAACCCGTGCTACAACTCTCACAGGTTATAATTTCACAGGAAGTTTTTCTGATAAAAACTACTATGTTCCCATGTTTCAAACGGAAACAAAAAGAGACTCGATCATGAAACATATTACCATAGTATCATTGAATCACTACTACATCTTAACACCGAAGACTTTAAAAAAAAACTAAATGTTTAAAGTCTACAAAACTAAAAGATGGTACTCAAACGTTAGTGAGTTTTCACGTTCTTTCAGATTCAGGACATCAGGCACAACTTGAACATCATCAAGGCCTTTTACAATTAAATTCTCTTATCGCGGTGCTCATGGACGCTTAATCTACAATATACAAAAACTGGATACCTCCCATCGGAATAAGCATTCTATCAAAATTCAAGGCTAACAGAAAAAACAAGGGATCTCTAGAAATGAAATTTTTTGATCGGAAAACTTCATTTGAAAAAGTTCAACTAACACGCGATTTAAAAACTGGCACAATTCTATATCAAGAAATCCGCCTGTAGGATTGATCAAGGTTGTTGCAATCCCGTCCCACACACCAAGGCAAAATTTGTTTGGTTTCCTCCAGACACATGTTTGGTTTCAAGACGCTAAATTTCACGCAAGAAGGATATAAGTTCTGAAATTTTTTTCCCCAAAAATCTATACCAGTTGACCATTTACACCCTTTTCGACAAAGATATGACAAAACCCCTTAGAGAAAAATAGAAAAAAAAATAAACACGTTTTCAATTATACCCCAAAACAGTTCTAGCATGCAACTTTTGGAAAACGTCTTTCCGAATTCAACATTCAGAAATATTAACCAAGTTTGAAAAACAATTCGTTCTGAAAACCGGAAAACTCATAATTCCCATGTCCCATCCAAATCAAGACAGAAAGAATGAAAAATGTTGTATACCAGTTACATTAAACGAAAACAGTGGAAGGATTGGTGTAAAACTCCTACCAGAAAGTCGTGACAGTACACAACTACAAAAATTATGAATAATGAATAACGCATATTTTGGCGCAATTTATAATGACATTCATCTCGATTTGAAACTCGACTAAACAACATTGGAATTTTTCATGCAAAGTCACCACGTGCATTAAAAAAATCTCACCACTTGGAATACATAAGAAAGAATACCGATAATTTACGAAAATAAAGTTCGTTTTATTGACAATTTATCAAAACGAACATACTTATGGGATACCACTGTCCCATGTGGATCAGATTAGCTACATCGTAAAAAAATGAAACCCCAAAGATGGAAACTTTTTCTACTCATACCTTACCCCACCTTAAGTCCTCCTTTGAAGAAAATCAGATATTGAACATCACATACGTACACATGGACGCTATTTTATGACAATCTATAGAACAAAATCTCAGAAAACTCGCTGAAACAAAATCTCAGAAAACAACATTTACAGAAAAGACTACAGTGGATGTTTCAAAGAAGTAAAAGATTATGTTAATTGAGCTACTAGCAATTTTAGGATAGCCCTATACATCCTAGAGAGATTGGCTATACTATAGGCAAAGCTTAACTTCATGGCTTTTTTATTTTCAGTTTTCAGTTCTTTAAGGAAAATACAATACATGCTCAATGCTAGCGTACAATACAAGCTAGCTTAGCAATAAAACTTTTCGCAGGTTTTTTTTTGGATTTTTTTTACATCAATAATTAGGATAGAGAAAATAACAAAAAAACTAACAGCAAAATCAACACATAGGAAACTCTACGAAACAATTCTATTACGATACCACCAGCACCTTTACATCTACACAATTTATCAATTGTTAATCATCCACAAGTAACATCATAAGACTAGAGGACTACATTCTTATTTTCACGCATCCAACAAAATTTTGAATTGCAACGACGCCCTATTTTCGACATTGCATATCAGCCACAAAACACTGATGAAACGTATAAAAAAGTAAAAAAAACCACACACAATAACTTTTCGTTTTCAAAACAACCATCTTTTTAGCCCACAATGAGGCGGCATTTTGGATTACTGAACCATTCTCTCACTTATCCTTCAAACATCTACGGACAACACTCTGTCACATCATTTTCCGACCTAACCTATTCTCATATACCAAATTTTAGCCCTATTTTTTCTATTTTTTCTGCCTTGTCATATAACTCATCTCAAGTGCGCACCGATGATTCTATACAAACTGTTTTTGATAGTCACAACACAGTAAATAACCCCGCCATTGACACACCCGATGAACTTTTAAACTCCGAGCCTAGCCTTACTAATTTTTCGCAACCAATTTTTGTCCCAAAAAGTTCACCAACTCCTTTTGTACTCTCCACGTCCTGATCATCCTACACCACTGCTACCCCCATTCTTTCTCCTATTTACAGCAATGCACCCGATACCCCTAGCTCCATGACTAATGACCAGCTGGAGCATGATCTCAAGGATTTTATACTCAACCAACAACAGCTTCACATTACTAACAAGTAACTTACTACCCATCAAGCAACCCACTCCGCTTAACTCTCAGAATCATCCAAATCATCACTTCGCCGCGCTCTCACCCGAGCACAAAGAATGCTTATGAAAAAGGGCACTAAGCTAACCTACAAAGCTACTTGCTAAATCGCCCATCATCATCACGTCTTTTTCAAAAAAAGCACCCTCGCCATACTAATACAACACAGTTTTTAATTGAACATCTCCCATTCCTCTCCTAATACTTATATGATAGTACCGAAATTCAGAGCCAATGAAACACCAATGTCGACGAATTTTCCCTTCTCTCTTCACTCTACTGGGAATAATTTTATAATTTTACTAACGCTTTAATGATGACACTGCGAAGAAACACAGATGACGACAATTTTTGTGACACTTTTTAAATCAACTCACCACTGCACTCCACCTTAACCAATTTACCAGCATTGGACTCACAAATACTAATACCGCTTTATCGCAAGTAAGACTAACAGGTTTCCTATAACTCATTACGACCCAGAGTCATCCGCTACATGGCGGATTCCCTCTATGAAACCGATCTCGTAGTAAATTCAAATCAACCATAATTTTTTTTTAAAATGATTTTGTGTTTGATCTAGATGGTACTAACAAAAAATTCGATCATGTTAATGACCGTGCACTACAGAATAACAAAGCATACGAATCAAGTTTCAGCAAATTTGATCACTTCCAGCTAATTTTTAACTGCTCGTATGAAGTAACGCATGAACCAAACTTAGTCACAAACACACATGTTACCGGTTCATCCAAGATCATTTTTCAAACAGCTACCTATCCGGAAAACCACAACACCGCTACATTTGATCCCGTATAAATATTTGGTTACCCCTAACGAACAACCTCCATGTCTAAGTGTGCAATTCATCTCTTTATAGTTTGCACAGGTTTCCGGTTCACGGTAGCTCGACTGGTCTTTCATCTCTTTTATTGTCATTCTAGCGCATTTTCTGTGGATTCATGATTTACAGTCCACGCAATACATTGCTCATTTTTTCGGCGATGATCCTTCATGTAACACATTCTTTTGTTGATGTTTTAACCGTTGTAGGTTCTGGTTCTGGTCTAGTATATGTTGTAAACTCTCGCCTCTTAATTACTCCCGCCTCATCATCATCCCACATCAGTATATCAAACTATTAAAACCCCCTTCTTGGAAAGTATTCACAACACGAAATTTAATCACAATCTATCTAATCTCGTACAAATTACTAATAAGGAAATTTCCGGGACTGGTGAAGAACTCAGCATGGTCCACTCACTAGATCTTCGTTGGCCTCGTTTACTTATTAAAAAAGAATTCAAATTCTTAACGCTCTCGCCCACAATTAAAACTGGATTTTTTTTGGAACCCGACCATCAGTAAGTATGAATTTGAGTTTACCAAAATTTCTTTGTTAAGGTTTAATACATATTAATTATACACATGTGTTTCACTATTTACAATTAGATTTCACCAGTAGTTT